>NC_072428.2:114938409-115241439 GCF_028878055.3 Symphalangus syndactylus
CCTACCTCGTATATCAGCATGACCCGGATGTGAAACATGAAGTCAAAGGAGATCGTTTTGAAGCTTTAAGATTTGACTGCCCCACTAGATTTTAGACTTGCATGGGGCCTTTAGCTCCTTCATTTTGGCCAGTTTCTCCCATTTGGAATGGCTATGTTTATCCAATGCGTGCACCCCCATTGTATCTAGGAAGTAACTAACATGCTTTTGATTTTACAGGCTTATAAGCAGAAGGGACTTGCCTTGTCTCAGATGGGACTTTAGACTGTGGACTTTTGAGTTAATGCTGAAATGAGTTAAGACTTTGGGGGACTGTTGGCAAGCCATGATTTGTTTTAAAATGTGAGGACATGAAATTTGGTAGGAACCAGGGTGGAATGATATGGTTTGGTTGTGTCCCCACTCAAATGTCATCTTGAATTTTAGCTCCCATAATCTCCATATGTTGTGGGAGGGACCCAGTGTGAGATAATTTAATCACGGGGGCAGTTTTCTCCATACTGTTCTCGTGGTAGTGAATAAGTCTCACGAGATCTGATGGTTTTATAAGGGGTTTCCCCTTTTGCTTGGCTGTCATTCTCTCTTGCTTGCTACCATGTAAGACATGCCTTTCACCTTCCGCCATGATTGTGAGGCCTCTCCAGCCACGTGAAACTGTGAGTCAAATAAGACTCTTTTTCTTTATAAATTATCCAGCCTCCAATACATCTTAACCAGCAGTGTGAAAATGGACTAGTACAGCCTATAAAGTGGGAAATACTGGACTGAATTAAATGAGAAAGTATTTATATGAAATATCCAGAATAGACAAATCCATACAGATAGAAAGTAGATTACAGATTGCTAAGGGGTGAGGGATGTGGGGAATGGGAAGTGACTACCAATTAATGGCATAATTTTGCAGTGACAAAAATGTCTTGGAAGCAGATAATGGTGATGGTTGCACAACTTTGTCAATATATTAGGTTGGTGCAAGAGTAATTATGGTTTTTGCCATTAAAAGCAATTTGTCTACTCTGGACATTTCACATAAATACTTTATCATTTAATTCAGTCCAGTATTTCCAACTTTAGAGACTGTATTAGTCTGTTTTCACAGTGCTGATCAAGATATACCTGAGACTGGATAATTTATAAAGAAAAGGAGTCTTAATGGAATCAGTTTCACAGTTTCACTCTAAATGGCAAAAACTGTAATTACTTTTGTACCAAACTATACTAAAACCATTTAATTGTATACTTCGAAAGAGAATGATATGGTTCGTGAACATAAGTCAAAAAAATTAAAATGGCATTTATGGTTAATAATCTGGGAATAGAAGAAAAACTTAGGAAGAACAGAAGGAAATGAGCACAGTAAGAATTTTTATTTTGCATGGGTGAAATTCTAGCTGCATTCTCATTAACTCATGCATTAAAAAATAAAAGTAGAAGTGTATTATCTTCATTATTATTTAGCATTGCTTTAGTTTTCTGACTAAAATATATATTGTAAACATTCTAACATAATGTATAAATTATCTGAATACTGGGAAAGTGAAGACAATGTTATTAATATATTTGGTGTAGATAATTTGATTGCCTATATAGGACACAGCATTCAAAATGAAAACAATTAGATTTGAAATAATTCAGTGAGGGGCTGGATAAGAAAGAATTGTTAAAAATAATAGTTTTCCTATGTATTATCAAGAAACAAATATAACCTACTATGAAAAATATAGCTCATTAACAATAATAGTCTAAATTATAAAATACCTAGGAGTTATATCCATGAGATATGTTCAAAGATAAAGATACAAGTCTCAGAGTACATACTGTAGGAAATTGAATGAAAACAACTTCTAAAGAAGAAATACAAATTACTAATAGACATATAAAAATATTCAAATATACTAGTACTAAAAGAAATTAAAAAGTAAATAAAAATAAGACAGCACTGGCTAATATTAACAAGTCTAATAATAGCTAGTGTTTAAATGGTAGCTGGGAAATGGGACTTTTTGTTCATAGGCTCATGACTGGGATAGAAATTTCCGTTGTTTCTGAATGACAAGTTGCCAGTATCTGTCAAAAGCCATAAAAATGTGTGTAAATTTTGACCCCGTAATCACTGTTTTCAGAATGTATCCCAAGGAAATCATTGCACAAATACTCAGAAATTTAGAGACTGCTTTGCAGTATTTTTTCTAAAGGTAAAAATTTTAAACAATATTAAGTAGCATAAATGAGTTACAGCTACAGTGACAATATTTTCCAAAACTAGCCATCACAGTATTTCCAGTCTTATATGCTCAAGCTCAACCTTACCACACTCCCATTTAGAGTTTGAGTCTATTTTTCTTCTCCTTGAACCCAGGCAAGACTTCGTGACTCCCTCAATGAACAGACTATAATGAAAGTGACGTTGGGTGATTTTAAAGTTGGTCAAACAAGGCAACATGACTTCCACTTGGCTCTCTCTTTTTTGGGGTATTTCTCCTTTGAAACCCAGCTACCATGTTGTGAGAAGGCCCAGGTGACGTGGCAAGGTCACAAGTAAGTGTTGTAACAGACATCCCTAGCTTAGGTTCCTGCCAATAGCTAGCATCTGCTAGTAATACAAGAGATTTCAGATGATTTCAGCCTCCATTCTATTTTTTTTTTTTAATTTTTTAAGGCTACAAGACAAGCACTAGGGTTCCACTAGAGAAAAGGGAAGGTGGGGGAGTATGTTGCCAGATTTCACAACTGATTCCAGCCTCCACTCTTTAAGCCACTACAGCTAGTTTAATAGAACCGAGACAAGTTGTTGAATCTGCAAAATTGCAGAATTATGAGCAAAATAAATGTTGTTAAGTCACTGTATTTTGAAGTGGTTTATTACACAGCCATAGTAAATGAAATAATAGCACATGTAAAAATGAAATTCTGGAGGCAATTTTAAGTGAAAATATATACTAATATTTTTATAGCATTTACAGAAAATGACAAGTACATAAGAGTATAAATAATTACATTCCATATATGTGTGCACAAAAATACACATAAATACCCAACAGCCATTGTGTGTATGCACAGAAAAACATATTGATTAAGTATATATCAAAATGTCAAGAGTGGTTATCTTTAAATGTTGGGAATATAGGGATGATTTATACTTAATTTTTATGCTTGCTTATCTTGCTTATCTTGCCATATTTTCTAATTTTTCTGCAAGTGGACATTGATCATTTGTTTAATAGAGACTAAATAAATTTGGACTGAAATTAAAAATCAACTGATGAAGCACAAAATATAGAGGAACCTATCTCAACAGTTGTTCATTAAAAAAGACAGGTGTTTTAGTTGATTGCAAGTTCAAAACCAGCCAACAGCGTGCTGTAACTGCCAAAATGTTAATGCAAACTTAGGTAGCAATTAAAGAATTTAATTGTCCAGAGGACCAGAGGCAAAGTTTTACTATATGACACATTGAGTAGATCACACTTTGAGGCACCAACTTTTAAGAAGGACAACAACTGGGTTTCTTCCAGCAGGCTGCCCAGGATAGTGGTAAGGTCTGTAATGGAGTTATCAAAAAACAATGGAAAAACAGAGAATTCTGCTGGAAAAGAGAAAATCTAACAGAGAGAGACATGGAAACGTGGGTTAGTCTTCATCTGTGTAATTTCAGAGAGTAAGAGTTAACGGTAAATGAAAACTTCAAAGAGACAGATTTGGCTTAGCCTAAGACGATACTTTCAATTAAATTGAGCTATTCAACAATTGGTAGAACAGCCACAGAGCATAATGAGTCCTTGTCTCTGGTGTTCTTGAGATTCCCAAGTGTCAGGATGTTTAGGGAACAATGCGCTTCATGGGCGATTTGGCAAGGTATATTTAAAATCCGGTTCCTGCCAAAATCTACAAAAATCTCTATGATAGGATCAGAGTCGCAACAGTATACTATCTGGGTAGTGCTCTGTAAAGTCTCTCTTTAGCATACTTTTCCCTAAGAGCCTGATTTTCTGAATTCCCAGTCTTTGCTAATTAGCACAGATGAGCCAAGGTTGGCAGTGATTTTCTGAAAATTAAAGACTCCTATTTCTGAAGATGATGTGTATCTTAATTAAGTCTCCTCATTAAAACTCCCTAGCTTCGATTGTCAGTGTCTGTCTTTACACAGCACGTAGTAGACTCTTGCCCATTTCTTATGTAGTTTGATTAATGTAGACAGCTCATCTTAGTTATTTTAGCCCCACAAAGGGAATTTTTAGGCCTTGTGGTCCAAATGGACTGAATGAAGATCTGCTTCTTATGCATTTCTTTAAAGTGGGCTTCCTGACATACCTGAAACTCTGTTTGGATGTTAATATGGGATTTTACCAAGTTGTTCGCAGGAAAAAGATACACTTTTATCTTTTTCTACTAACAGTTATTAGGAACTGATTTAAACATAGCATTTGGATGAAAAATGACATCCTCTATGAGTTTTATTGGGACCCATGTAATCTTCCTACCATGCAAATCCTCGCCTCTGGTTTTGCCCTCTCTTCAGATATAGCTAGCATGGATGGATTTCAGGTAGGGTTCACATTCACTATGAAACTTACCACTTTACTAAGACATAGGCACAGATCTCTAAACCAGTGATAGCTGAGCCAATTGGTCCTGTACCTCTCTTTCCACTTCCTTTTGGTCTTATAAACAAATAGAATGACTCTAGAGGTGTTATGGAATTAACAGCAAACTCCCATAAAATATATAGTCCTATTACTTTGACTTTTATCTAGATACCTTCAAATATCTGGACCAGAAGATAGTCTTATGGTATCTAGAAAAAGATTAAATTTGATTTTTAAACTGTACCTAAACTAAATTTAGATAATTCTTAATACTATAATTGAATCTAAATCTTATATAATAATGGGAGAGAAACTCTGTGTCTAATACTCAGGAGAAAATAAAAATAATAGATATTTAAATGTTTTATTTCTTGGAAACAATGTATATGTAACAAAAGAAAGCATTTGCTGTTGAAATTTAAAATGACAAATTCCCATTTAAAATATATAAGATCAGAAGCAAAGAAAAATGAGATACATTATAATATATATATTACATCTGCCATTTACTGCCAATTGAGTCATAAATTACATTTATATAAAATTGTTTTAAATTAAGGATAATGCATACAGCTAACTTTTGATACACTGGTTGTGAAAAAAACTCAAATACTTGGCAAATTGGTGAAATGTTCTTTTTCTTGCAGGAAGATTCATATAATGTTATGTGGGAGAGGAAGACTTGCATCGTTTCCTCTTTGCCCCCTTGAATGAGATCCAGTCAATTGAACTTATCAGTTAATTCCTGCTAGAGACTTTTGTTCACATGGTTGGCAGCCCCTGAGTGCTATTACTTTTTATTGATTTAGCAGCAAATAAATGTTCATCTTATTGACAAATCTGAATAAGATATGGAAACAAAAACGAACAACTAAAATCTCCCTAAAAATATAATGAAAATTCACACTTCAGCTTAATAATGTCAAGTACAAAGGATTAGAAAATGAATGTACTTATGGAACATGATGTTTCTTTCCCTGTCAAGTGGGAGCATATATTTAAACATCTAGGTATTTGAATATTATATACTCACGTGCGTAGCGGATTGATGATTGGTTTTGGGAGAATCCAAAGTTAGAGGTCAAATTTGTAGTTATTACTAAACATAGGTTGAGAAACCATGAACATGTTATCAGATCCTGTCACCTTTTCCGCCTTTGCTCTACCCCTAGTGATCATATTCCATGGTTGGTTGTAGCAATGGTTGACCTTTATGGGCTTTGGAGGATGACAACCTGGTTCCAATCTCAGTTCTGTCACTTATCTGCTGTGTGACTTTGGAGAAGTTACTTAACACTTTTACATTCTGGATTCTTTATCTTTAAAGTGTGGCTAACACTGCTACCTCATACTTTTTTGAGGATTTAATAGATGAATGCAAGTAAAGGGCTTAGTGAAAGGCTTGGCACCTAGTGGAGGATTTGATAATCGTAGTTGTTGTTGCCATTGTTACTTTAATAGTGTTTGGTGCACACAAAGGAAAGAAAAAGCAAGAGCAAATCTTGCTCTTTGCACAGATTTTGCTTTCCATTAGTTTATGTCTGATTGAGCAGGAATTTTCTTTTCCATGTATTCTGTAGTTGCTATAGTTCATTTTTATACATTTCAGCCTTCTTTTCAAGAGAATAATGTATCAGTTTTGAAGATTCACTACATAAAAATGGCATCTGTCAGCTATATCCCTAAGAAACTGTTCTAATTTACAAGATGCAGGTGTTTGACTACAAGAATTTCTTTAGTCAGTGATGTGAAATTTCTTTTTCTAGTAAAAGTGTTTCACAGAAACTAAAATAATCATTTATTTCTTCTTAGAAAATAATCTATACATTGTAGTTTCTTTTTTATCTTTATTTTATTTCAATAGTTTTTGGGGTACAGGTGGTTTTTGGTTACATGGATAAGTTCTATAGTAGTGATTTCCGAGTTTTTGGTGCACCCGTCACCCAAGCAATGTACACCGTATCCAATATGTAGTCTTATCCCTGACTCCCTTTCCACTCTTCCCCACAAGTACCCAAAGCCCTTACATCCTCATGGCTTAGCTCCCACTTATAAGTGAGAACACACGATGTTTGGTTTTCCATTCTTGAGTTACTTCACTTAGAATAAACGTCCTCCAGCTCCAAGTTGCTGCAAAGGCCATTATTACATTCTGTTTTACGGCTCTGTAGTGTTCCATGGTGTACACATACCACATTTTTTAATCCACTTGTTGGTTGATGAGCATTTAGGTTGGTTTCATATGTTTGTAATTGCAAATTCTGCTGCTATAAACATGCTTGTGCATGTGGCTTTTTCATGTAATGACTTCTTTTTCTTTGGGTAGATACCCAGTAGTGGCATTGTTGGATCGAATGGTAGTTCTACATTTAGTTCTTTAAATAATTTCTATACTGTTTTCCATCATGATTGTACTAATTTACATTCTCACCAGCAGTGTAAAAGTGTTCCTTTTTCAGCACATCTGCACCAACATCTATTATCTTTTGATTTTTTAATTATGGCCATTCTTGCAGGAGTAAGGTGGTATCTCATTTTGGTTTTAATTTGCATTTCCTTGATAATTAGTGATGCTGCACAGTTTTTCGTGTGTTTGTTGGCTGTTTGTATATCTTTGCTTGAGAATTGGCTATTCATGTCCTTTGCCCACTTTTTGATGGGGTTCTTTGGTTTTTTCTTGCTTCTTTGCTTAGGTTCCTTAATGTCATTTGGAGAAAGACTAAATACAAGATTTAGGTTCAAATATAAACTTGTTGATAATATCTATGTGTCCCCAACTTGATAACTCAGCAAGATACTTTCAGGAGCTTTTAAAAATAAAGATTCTGGCCAGGCTCGGTAGCTCACACCTGTAATCCCAGCACTTTGGGAGGCCGAGGTGGATGGATCACCTGAGGTTAGGAGTTTGAGATCAGCCTGGCCAACTTGGTGAAACCCTGTCTCTACTAAAAATACAAAAATTAGCTGGGTGTGGTTGCTGCCGCCTGTAATCCCAGCTACTCAGGAGGCTGAGGCAGGAGAATCGCTTGAACCTGGGAGGCGGAGGTTGCAGTGAGCTGAGAATGCACCATTGCACTCCAGCCTGGGTGACAAGAGTGAAACTCCATCTCAAAACAACCAACCAACCAAACAAACAAAACACAAAACGAATAATAATAATAAATAAATAAAATAACACATAAAGATTCCCCTTAAAACTTGGTCCATGGAGATTTGACTGGGTGCAGGAGGAGATGAAGACCTGGTTACCATGTGGACTAGTGGACAGCTCATCTTTTGAGCCGAAGGAGGCAGGTGAAAATACCAGAAGAGCACTGAAGTTAAGAACTTGTGACGTCATAAGATCCCCGGGCTTGGCACATCCTTCCCATTTAAGTGATGCTCTGAGTTCCATCTGAACTCCTTTTAATTTCCTTAAGAAAAAATGGGCCAAGCTATAGAGAACTAATTAATGGTCCATTTGTGATAAAAAAATTTTGCAACTGTGATCAACATATCCCTTCCAAAGATAAGAATCCATGAGCTATGAGAGTATCTGCCCCCAGAGGCAGCGTGAGAGACCAGGGGCAAAAGATCAAGAACAGGCAAATACCTTCTGTTTGACCAGTATTGTGAGTGAATAGGACTGATTTAAATACCTGGCTTTAAAAGTACCTACTGCATTTTGAGAATGTGGATGACTTAGGGAGGGTTTACAGGATTGTTTTATTAACAACACAGAGGGTTCATTTTATATAAACTTTTTAGCATTTTGAGGTCTTGTTCTGGCTTTCAAAGACGTTTTCGTAATTCTAAGACCTGTATTTGAAGTCACAGGGCAGTAGCATAGCCTTTGTTTTGTGGTATTTGGAAAGAAGCTGCACTTCTTTTAGCTTTCCAAGTTTCAGAAAATGAAGGCTGATCATATATTCTGGTGTGCCTAGAGTTTTGGATTGCAAAAATAGTTACAGTACTTTTCAGCAACCCTCATCAAATGGTGGAGTCTAGTTCTCCACTCTTTAAATCTGGGACTGACCTTGTAACTTTCCTTAATACGTCAAATATAGTAAAAATGATGAGGTACAAGATGTACGAGTTATGAGCCCAGGCTTCAAGAGGTCTTAGGTTCAACTTTTGTTGCCTGTAGAATGCTATGGCTGTCATGTGGAAGAGACAGCCCAGTGGATAATAAGACAAGCTGCACATTAGCTGACAACTGCCAGAGCTGTGAGCCTAGAACGATTCAGGAGCTATCTTAGATCATTCAGCCACCAACTGGCCTACATTCTGTCTATAAGCCCACAGAAAATCGGCCAAGCAGGCCCAAGCCACAAAACCCTCCTAAGCGACCCATAGAATCATGAAATTAAAAAAAAATTATAATTGTTTAAATCCAATGGCTAGTATGCTATGTAGAAAAAGCTATCTGATATGCCTGGGACAGTCTTAGCTTACACCTGTTGTCATAGAGTAATTATTGGCATTGCATCTTTTTAACAATTTTTCATTTTTTTTTTAAGTTCTGGGGTACATGTGCAGGATGTGCAGGTTTGTTACATAGGTAAATGTGTGCCATGGTGGTTTGCTGCACAGATCAACCCATCACCTAGTTCTTAAGCCCAGCATCCATTAGCTACTTTTTCTAATGCTCTCCTTCCCCCTGCCCACCTCCCACAGGCCCCAGTGTGTGATGTTCCCCTCCCTGTGTCCATGTGTTCTCATTGTTCAGCTCCCACTTACAAGTGAGAACATGCGGTGTTTGGTTTTCTGCTTCTGTGTTAGATTGCTGAGGATAGTGGATAATACATCCTTTTATTCTCAAACTATCCTTGTTTAAGTATGTTGTATAGTCAACTTCAGTAAGTAATACCACCATTTACTCATTTGCCAAACAAGTATTTATTTTGTAAGTTGGATTGAGCAGAAGGCAAAATAACAGTGGCTCATGCTACTACAAGTCTTGTCCTACGTCATTTTTTTGTTTTGTTTTTCAGATTTCACCTTTTTAAAAAACTCCTTTTGAAATAGATAAATAGACTAATTCTTTCTTGCAGGAGTTTTTCTGACAAGTGAAATAATATCTTAGAATGATACCTCATAATACCACCTCAGAGTAGCTTTGAAAATGATGAGATTTGCTCCCTATTTGATGTTGAATGATTACAAGACTTGAATTATGGGGATCAAAAAGTCAGTGCTGTTTTCAAAGAAATATTTTGAGTAGCAGTACATGTGGAAAAAAAAAGCACAGTGCAATTATTCTATTCATAAAGTGACCAACACACAGTCATATATTACAGTAGAAGCACATTTCACAATGGCTTTCTAAAGTAAATCAATATGTAAAATAACTCAAATAAAATGATAACAAGCTACACTTTGTTTTGTAGTATATTTTTCTCCAAAGGCATAGATATAAAATTTATAAAATATGTATTTTGGTGTTTATAAATTATCCGAAGTACTTTCTTTGCTAAACAGGGCTGGCCATGTGCAAGACTGTGATATTGACAATTTGGGCCTTGGCTTTCCTCCCTTTATTTGGCATTCCCTGCCAAGTGGAACAAAACACATATTGCAGGGTAGGTAGGATTTGCTCTGTCTCTTCTTTTAACTGACAATATGACATATGCACACAGTAAACCTTTCAAACAGTACAAAGATAAACATTTATAGTAAAATACTAATTCTCCTCTCACTATAGATCCTAAGTCCTGCAGTCCTCTCGGGAAGTAGCCTCTGCTGAGCTTCTTTTACATGCCTTTTCTATGCATATGAATATATATTTTAAATACATATAGATGGTATGTATCTTAAACATCAAAAAGAATCTCTTCTCGCCCCTTTCTTTGCAGAAGCACCATGACGACTGGGACCCTGTACACATATCCTGAAAACTGGAGGGCCTTCAAGGCCCTCATTGCTGCTCAGTATAGCGGGGCTCAGGTCCATGTGCTGTCCGCACCACCCCACTTCCACTTTGGCCAAACCAACCGCATGCCTGAATTTCTCTGCAAATTTCCTGCTGGCAAGTTTCCAGCATTTGAGGGTGACGGTGGGTTCTGTGTATTTGAAAGCAATGCCATTACCTACTACGTGAACAATGAGGAGCTGCGGGGAAGTACACCCGAAGCAGCAGCCTTGGTGGCGCAGTGGGTGAGCTTTGCTGATAGCGGTAGAGTGCCCCCAGCCAGTGCCTGGGTGTTCCCCATCATGGGCATCACGCACCACAACAAGCAGGCCGCTCAGAATGCAAAGGAGGAAGTGAGGCGAATTCTGGGGTTGCTGGATGCTCACTTGAAGATGAGGACTTTTCTGGTGGGCGAATGAGTGACTGGCTGTTATCACAGTCGTCTGCACCCTGTTGTGGCTCTGTAAGCAGATCATAGAACCTTCTTTCCACCAAGCCTTTCCCAATTTTGTAATATATTTTATTATATTTATAATATATATCATTATTATAATACATAATTTATATATAAAATATACGTCATTATATCTATATATAATTTATATATTATATATAATATCATATAAAATATTTTGTAATATATTGTAAAATATTAAAATAATATAATATATAACATATTTATTATATATATTATAACCGCTGATTCCTCACCTGCATTAACCAGTCTCAGTTCTGGGCTGTCTTGGGGGAAGTGAAACTGTGTGAGAAGATGGCCCAGTTTGATGATAAAAAGTTTGCCGAGAGCTAACCTAAAAAGGACACCCCGCGGAAACAGCAGGGTTCAAAGGAAGAGCAGCAGAGCCCCAGGCTGAGTGGAAACAGGAGAAAAAGGCAGCTGCCCCTGCGCCAGAGGAGGAGATGGATGAATGTAAGCAGGCGCTGGCCGCTGAGCCAAAGGCCAAGGATCCCTCCGCTCACCTGCCCAAGAGTACCTTTGTGTTGGGTGAGTTTTTATTTTATATTGATTTATTGATTGATTGAGGCGGAGTCTCACTGTCACCCTGGCTGGAGTACAGCGACTGGTGTGATCTCGACTCAAGGCAACCTCCACCTCCCCGGTTCAAGCGATTCTCCTGCCTCGGCCTCCTGAATAGCTGGGATTACAGGCGCCTGCCACTACGCCCAGCGAATTTTTTGTATTTTTAGTAGATACGGGGTTTCACCATGTTGGTCAGGCTGGTCTCGAACTTCTGACCTTGTGATTTGCCAGCCTCGGCCTCCCAAAGTGCTGGAATTACAGGTGTGAGCCACCGCACGCAGCTGTGTTGGATGAATTTAAGCGGCAAGGACTCCAACAAGGACACACTGCCTGTGGCACTGCCATATTTCTGGGAGCACTTTGATGAGGATGGCTAGTCCCTGTGATACTCAGAGTATCGTTTCCCTGAAGAGCTCACTCGGATCTTCGTGAGCTGCAATCTCATCACTGGAATGTTCTAGCGACTGGACAAGCTGAGGAAGAATGCCTTTGCCAGTGTCATCCTCTTTGGAACCAACAGTAGCAGCCCCATTTCTAGAGCCTGGGTCTTCTGAGGCCAGGAGCTTGCCTTTCTGCTGAGTCCAAATTGGCAGGTAGACTATGAATCATACACCTGGCAGAAACTGGACACTGGCAGTGAGGAGACGTAGATGCTGGTTAGAGAGTACTTTTCCTGGGAGGGGGCCTTCCAGCATGTTGGCCAAGCTTTCAATCAGGGCAAGCAAGATCTTCAAGTGAACATCTCTTGCCAACGCCTACCTGCCTGCACCTGCCACTTCAGGGAGATGGGGGTCATTAAAGGAAACTGAACATTGAAAAAAAAAAAGAGTCTCTTCTCTCCCACATGGCTTCCTTACTCTGGACAACTTTCTTAACCTCTGCTTGTTTCAGATGCCTCATCGATATAAAATTAACATAACATCACAGAATTAATTTGGAATTAATTTGTATTTTTAATAAAGCTCCTGGAAAGGTATCTGACACAAAAGGGAACACTTTGTGTTAGCTATTATTGTTGTTTACACTTTTGCCCAAGATCTCGCATCGATAATGGACATAATTACACTTGGAATCCAAATTATTCCAAATTTTTTTAAAAAGTTATATAATACAGACTGTAGAGACAGGGTAATCAGCTGGGCATGGTGATGTCCACCTGTGGTCCCAGCTACTTGGGAGGCTAAGGGAGGAGGATCCCTTGATTCCAGGGGGTCGAGGCTGCAGTGAGCCGTGATTGTGTCACTGCACTCCAGCTTGGGTGACATGGCAAGACCTTGTCTCAAAAACAACAACAACAACAACAAAACACCAAAATCAAACAAAAAACAGACTGTAAAACGCTTCATGAATAGACAGATTTGTACTAAATTCAAAATAGGATTAAAAAATCCTTTAAACATATGCTTAGAGTATACAGCGTATTCACTACAGAGCAAAATGTACCTTTCCTTAGATACTTTTGCTTTAATTATAAATAGCAGAAGAAAATAAAGAAAAACACACAGGCTTTTTGTGGATTTCTTTGAATTTGTCCTTTTGCTAATTTATTCATTCACTGTACACTTAATCTATATCTGACACAGACCTACGTGAAAAAGAGGCAAATAGAATAGGCACAGTCTTTATTATCATGGAATTTGCAGGATGGGGGAGAAGACACTCCATAGTGAAATAATTATATATATGATATTGAAACAAAAGGTGAAATGCAAAGGGTGTGTTTGTGAGTGTGTGTGTGTGTGTATGTGTGTGTGTGTGTGTGTGTGTTTAAGTATATGTATATAACCTGGTCTAGTCTTGGGTGTGGCAGAGGCCTTTTCTTTGGAAGTTTGAAGGAAAAATATTTTGATCTAAGAATTTTATTTCCACCAAATTTGTCATTTAATTCTGAAAGGAATACAATTATTTTCTATTATTGAAAGGCTTATAAAATATACCACACCACTCATATGCTCTCCTAACACACCTTATTGGATGATATATTCCAATAGAACCTCTTTCTCATTCTCTCCTTTTCTTGACAAAGCCGTTTTTTCTCCCTGTTTGTACAGAAATACACAAAGTCTTTTTTTTTTTTTTTTTTTTTTTTGAAACGGGGTCTTGCTCTATCGCCCAGGCTGGAGTGCAGTGGCGCAATCTCGGCTCACTGCAAGCTCCGCCTCCCGGGTTCACGCAGTCAAAGTGGAGTGCTTCCAAAAGTTTTTGTTTCCTTCCTTATAGAGTTTGTGTTAATTTATGCTAGTGTTTTAAATTTAGTGTATATTGTTACTAAGCATTTAATTTTATATACAGTAATTATATATATAAATAAAAATGTTAGGCTTGTGGTATATCTATGAATGTAAAAACAATGATCCGAGTTCACATAAAGTAACCATAATTTACTTGATCTGTCTCATACAGGTGCACATTTCAATATTACAAACGTAAACTTTTGCTATTAGACAGTATACTGCAATGAATAAGCTTGTGCATACACAGGTTGAGTACACCTTATCTGAAATGCTTGGGATCAGAAGTGTTTTGTATTTTGGAAATTTGCATATGCCTAATGAAATATCTTGGGGAACCCAAGTCTATACACGAATTCATTTATGTTTAATACGCACCTTCTATACATACCCTGAAGGTAATCTTATACAACATTTTAAATAATTTTGTGCATGAAACAAAGTTTGTATATCCTGAACCGTCAGAAAGCAAAGATGTCATTGTCTCAGCCATGTTTGTGAGCAATCTGTGGTTGCCATCATTCCTGACTGAATTTATATGCTGCCAATAAGTAATCATTGTTTTACTCTTATTCCCACATAAGTACTTAACAGTAAAATATGTGACATAGCCTTCATATAGTGAAAAAATGATGTGTTCAGGGTAACAAAGCAGTGCAGTAGCATCATCAGAATACTTGCTGTTGAACAACAGCAACAACAGACAACAGCAAACTTTCAGTCTCTACATAGGCATTCAAAAAAATGTAGGATTTTAACCATTTCAGATTTTTTTTTATTCAAGATATTCAACCTGTATATCATTTTTCACCTATTCAAGTATATGTGAGAAATATGTCATATGTTGGATTGTTGTGTGAAATATTTCTGCAATTTTGATAGTTATTGACAAATTTTTGTTCGTTAGAATTGCACCAGTGTCTATTCCAATCAGCAATATATGAGGATACCTGCTTTCCCATAGCCTCACTGATGGAGTATTTTCTTGAACTTTTCAGTTTTTGCCAGTGTGGTAAGATAAAATGGCACCTCAGAGTAGGCTTAATTCCTGTTTTTTCATTATTAGTTAGAGCATCTGTTTATGTTTAAAGACTGCTTGCATTATTTTTATTTCCATAACCTTTGCCTATTTTTCATTTTTTCTTATTTTTAGAGATTTATATATTCTAGCAAGAGTCCATGTTTGTCTGTGACAGAATCATAAATATTTTTTCTGGGTTGCTCTTTGAATTTATTTATGGTATTTCTTGATGTGCAAAAAAGGTTTTTCTTAAAGTTTCTTATGTGGTGAAATTTTTTTTCATGATAGAACTGATTTATTTATAAAATAAACTTATTCTTACTGTACTTGGCCTGATTATTTGCATAAAGTGCAGCAAGAATAGTTATTTTTCACTTTGGCTTTTTAAATTGGCTTTGACAGAACTGTGTTCGATGAAGAATCTCAGATAAGACTTTTAAAAAGTTGAGCCCAGCCATGGGTTTGTACCCTCAAATGCTTAATGAGTTGGGCAAATTCCTATGTGGTGAAAATTATCAGTCTTTTCTGTGAGAGTTCTGAATCTCAAGTCATGGTTAGATCATCTTTTTCCACTCTAAGTTTATATAAAAGTTCTCCGTAGTTTCCTTCTGTACTTCAATAGCTTCTTTATTTTTACAATTGAATCTCTGCTTGTAGTTATTAGTTGTGAAGTGTATCAGAAAAGAATCCAACTCTAATTCTATTATAGATCACTAGAGCAGAAATCTGCGTGCAAGGGGAGTTTGGCTCTGGTGGATACCTGTAGCTTTGAGGAGGGGTTCCAAGAAGCTGCAACCCAAAAGTAAAGGTCAACTGGATAGATAGACACCCTTGCAAACTCTCAAGTCAGCTTTGGGACATTTCAGTTTCTGAAAGTAGATAAAGGAAATCCCATGTTTATATTGCTCCGGCAGAAACAAAAGATAAATCATCTCTAGAGGAAAGTGACACCATCTTAGGTCAAGTAAAATTATTTATGCAGCCAGTTTTGCAAATACAAGGTCTGGAACATAAATGTATCCAAGATATCCAGGCATATAAAGGGGAAAGACTGAACAAAATATAGCAGAAACAAGCATCAGAAAAGATTCACAGGGCTCCAGATACTGGATCTATCAAAACCCATAAAATAACAATTCTACTCTGTTAAAGGATACATAATATAAACTAGAAAATCTGGCAGAGAACCGAAAATTATAAAATATTGAAATTTTAGGACTAAAGTATCATAGTCAAATTTGGAAATAAGTGATAAAAGTTTAGCAGCACATTAGGTACTGTTGAGAGTAGCATTTATGGACTGTTAATAATACACTGGTTAGAAGAAGATACCCAGAATGGGCATGGACACTTCAAAACAGAAAATAAGAGTTTAAGATATGTAAGTGGAATTATTTAGAGAGAGAAGAGAG
Source organism: Symphalangus syndactylus (assembly GCF_028878055.3). NCBI lineage: Eukaryota > Metazoa > Chordata > Mammalia > Primates > Hylobatidae > Symphalangus > Symphalangus syndactylus. The sequence goes on from NC_072428.2 coordinate 114,954,589, forward strand.
GTAATGCAAATTTAAGAGAAATACAAGAAAATGTTAAAAGTAGCTGAATTTAAAGAAGACAGATGAACTTAAAAGCAGCAATGATCACTGGCAAGTAACTATTTACCAGGAAAAAAATGCCAATCAAAATCCTTATTGAGTGAAAAATTTTGTTGAGAATGAAAATGAAATATATAAACTTTGGGATGAACAATAACTGTGAACATTTGTAATCAGTAACACAGCACTAAAGGAAACACTAAAGGGTCTTCAGTCAGAAAAAAAACTCCAGATGAAAATGCAAAGATGCAGGAGGAAAGAAGAAACAATGGAAACTGAAATTGTGTGTTTCAAACCACTTTAATTTCCATTTTTATTTTAGCCAAAGTTCCGTAATTAGGTTATTTCTGTCTCACTGACTTTTTTTCTTCATGATTTCTTTGGCAATTCCCTAAATAGATCCTCAAGAAAGTTCATAGAGACAATATTTCTAGAATTATTGTACATTACATTTGTAGGGCAGCTTGTCCTACAAAATGTGGCTTCGAACTTTATATCCTGGTTTTAATAAAGCCTGAGCTTATGCTTTCTCTTTTAATTATCTTTTAGATATTGCTCAATACTATTCTGATATTTTCTATATCTGCAGAGAAATTTGAATCCTACCTTATTTTTTTCCTCGTATTTGTTTCTGTATTGTTAAAGTCTAATAACTTGACTAGATTGTAGCTCGGTATTAATCATTCTGGGTCACTTCTCTAGCTGACAGTGTGTTCTTCTAGTATGTGTATTTAATGAAAATTTTCTAGAATTGTATAAATATTTATTCATTTGTTCAAGACTCCCATTATTATTTTGCCTGTCTTCTATATTTATTAGTCTCTCTAATTGTTCCTATTTGTGTCTTCATCTCCATTCTTCACGCTTGACACTTAAACTTTTACACTCTGTGCCCCCTACTATATATTTTTATATGTTTCTGCTCTCCTTTGAGTTCCTTCAAATTTTGTCTTCATTTTTGCATTTTTTTTTCTTTCTTTCTACTTCTGTCCCAAGTTCTAACAGATCACATTTTGTTTCTTCTGTAGTTTCACTCACTATCCTTGTTCTGGATTCCTGTATTTCTGTTTTTGACTTCCTTTACAACACGAATGGCTTCATTTAATATTTAAAAAAATTATGACAAAATAACTAGCACAGTTTTCATATTGCTTATGACTTTACTTTCTGAATGTTCTTCGTCTACTGTTAACATTCGTTGCTATTTTCCACATTTTTAAAGTATCTTCTAAATGCTTTATTTCTGTAAGCGATCTTTCTCTGATTTTTGGTGCTTTGGTTGGCTTTTATTTTTATAATGCTGTCCAAAATCTTAATTTTATTCTGAGTCAGAACTTTACTATGTGAATTTTTATAAAGACTCAATTTGAATTTATCTATGATTTCATTCCGTGTATTTATGGAGAGCTTACTGTATATCAGTGTTCTTTGCTTTCTCAGCATTTATAAGATTAGAAAAGGGAAAAATTAAATAAATGCATCCAATACAGTGTGTGCTAAGTACTATGAGAGAAGAAATATAGGATATTATGAAAGCACATTAAGAATATTAAACATTTATGTTCTTCTAATATATTATTACACAAATCCTACATTTTTGGAAGCATAAAAAATTCTACCTTTAACAAACTAATGCAGGAACAGAAAACCAAATACTTCATATTCTCACTTATAAATGGGAGCTAAATGGTAAGAACTCCTGGACACAAGGGGGCCTATTGGAGGGTGGAAGGTGGGAGGAGGGGAGAATCATGAAAAATAACTAGTGGGTACTAGTCTTAATACCTCAGTGATGAAATAATCTGTAGAACAGACCCCCATGACACATGTTTACCTATGTAACAGACCTGCACATGTACTCCTGAACTTAAAAGTTAAAAAATAATTGGGGCAACATTAGTCCCAATTTATTTTATGGAGAAATAAAAACAAAATAACAGCCAAAAATTATCTCATAAATTTCTAATGTTTGGAAGAATCAAGAAACTATTTCTAGAGAAAGGAATGTCTAAACTGAGATTCAAATCAGAGTGTTCCAGGCTGAAGTCACTGTTCATTATGGTATATAAAAACAAGAGAGAACAAGAGAGCTAGGTATTGACAGATGAGTTCCATTGCTTTGTTTCTATTTTATCAATCCATAAATAGAATTTATCTATTAAACCCCAAATGTTAGAGGAACAAATTGTATTTTAAATAGGGTTTATTATCTCCTTTTAGAGCTATTCTCAGAGGCAGGAAAAAGATGAAAATGCATCTTAAAATTTTTAAAATATTCTCTTTCTGTGAGAAATTTTAGATTAAATAGTTAATATTCAGAGTTAGAAGATTTCAGGTAACGTGATATTTTGGCTGACATTCCAAGAAGAATTTGGAAAATCCTTCCTTTGGAAAAACCCTTGTTGGTTAATGTCATTGCTCTTAATTTTAGTAACTACCTTATTGTGCATCATTTTCCAACAGGATCCTGCCAGTCTTTGTCTGCCTAACACTTGTACTAGCCAGACTTTGAAGTTTAAAATATCTGTAGAATGAAGTAAAGGCAGCTGTTGAGTGCCTTCAGTATTATCCCTTTGAAAGTAGTGTTTTAGGCCCTCATTCATGGATTCTTGCAGTAAATTGCACATTTCACACTACAGGCTGCTATTAATCCTTTTGTTTTCTTTAACAATTATCACCTCTATAAGACTGCATTAATTTCCCCAGTATTTCTCTTCTGTACTACAGAATTCTAAAAGGAATGGCAGTGTTTTCGCCTGATGGGTTGAAGAGTTGCCAGCTAATTTCTACTATTATGAAATCCATATGACAAATTTGCAGCGTGACAGCTGCTGGACAGCATTCAGGCTGGCCTGTTGGGTCCTAGGTTATTTCTTTGTGTAGAGAAGATACACGAACATTAATTAACCTATCATATTTATGCCACAAAGTCAAAGTCTTGTTATAATTAAATTTTTGTAGTATTTCTTTTTATGTGTGAAAATGAAAACATATTCGGGCAACTGTAAATGCATGCTTTTTATTTTTAGAATTGAAACTCAGATTGTTTATTTAATTGGTCTGGCAAAGAAAAAACTGTGAGGAGGAAAACAGAACCACAAATTCGTGGTCTCTTTCTCATTCATCCTGAGTTTCCAAATATAATCCTCTTTGTAACTGAGGGCATACACCCAGAGAGTCTAGAAATTTGCAAATTATGATAAACTGCAAGTAGTAATATGAATCCTTCTTAGTCAGAATAAGAGAATAGTCTGACAAATATGAGTTAAGCTGTTTTAAAAACTAATCCTGTTTTTTTTTTTTTTCCAAAACATGTGGGTGAATAAAGAAAAGCTAAAGAGGCTAATATTTTATTCCAAGATCCTCTAGGGTCAAACTGGAAATGACAGAAGGGATAAAAATGGGGGCGGGGGGCGGCGGGAAATGACTCTTTGGCTGAGTTAGCTTTCTGTTTCAGAGCCTGGTTGATGTTTAAAGCTCTTTCTCTCATGTGCATTTTCACAGATTCTCGTGATGCAGGTAATGCAATTTTCTCTGCCTGGCCTTCTACCTTCCTACTACCCACTTCCTGGTTTTCTGGTGGTCTGCTTTACTTAAACTTTCTCTGTGTATCCAGCATAGCACGGTGTTTAAGATAACTGAACTGGGGTGCTGGAGTTCAAATCCTGGTTCTACTGCTTACTAGTTGTGTGACCTTGCACAAGTTATTTAATATCTCTTGCTTCATTTTCTTTATCTGAAAATGGGGATGATAATAAGTAGAACTAATTTCATTGATATGCTGAGAGGAAACTTTCTATCTAAATACCTATCAGATCATCTGATCTATCCACCTATCCATCCCATAGAACCACGGTGGAAGTATTCATTGTCATTGTTTTCCCTATAGAGCATCTACAGTGGCTTCAGTTCAGTTTTCTCTCACATGTTCCACTACAGGTCCATTGGAAACACTCATGCCTTTTTTTTTTTTTTTTTTTTACCACAAGCAAGCACCAGATGTAAGTAATGCCTAGCATGGCAGCAACCTCTCTTTTGCTCATTTTGCACCACTGGCACAGCTGTCTGGTGTCTCTGCCCATTAGATTTTCCAGTCAATCATGCCCCACCTAACTTCAGGAGACACATGTTTTCTGAGCAGCCTTACTGAAGACTCTCTAACTATGATTAAGATTAAAAGAATGAAACTGGATGCCTACTTATTGCTATATACAAAAATTACCTAGAGGTGGATAAGAGACTTAAATGTAAGACGTCGAACTATAAAAATCCTAGAAGAAAACCCAGAAAATACCCTTCTCAATATTGGCCTTGGCAAAGAATTTATGACTAAGTCAGAAAAAGAACAAGATCATGTCCTTTGCAGGGACATGGGTGGAGCTGGAGGCCATTATCTTTAGAAAACTAACACAGGAAATGGAAAACCAGATACCACATGTTCTCACTTATAAATGGCAGGTAAATGATGAGAACATATTAACACATAGAGGGGAACAACACACACTAGGGCCTTTTGGAGGGTGGAGGTTGGGAGCAGAGAGAGGACCAGGAAAAATAACTAATGGGTACTAGGCTTAATACCTGTGTGATGAAATAATATGTACAACAAACCCCCACGACACAAGTTTACCTATGTAATAAACCTGCGCATGTATCCTTGAACTTAAAAAAAAAAAAAAATTATGGCTAAGTCTTCAAAAGCAATTGTAATAAAAATAAAAATTGATAAGTGAGACCCAATTAAACTAAAGAGATTCTGCATAGCAAGAGAAACTATCCAGGAAGTTAACAGATGTATTCTCAAACTATGCATCCAACAAAGGTTTAATATCTAGAATCTATAAGGAACTTCAACAAATCAACGAACAATAAGCAAGTAACCCCATTAAAAAGTGAGCAAAGGACATGAACAGACATTTCTCATAAGGAGACATACAAGTGCCAACAAACATGAAAAAATGCTCATCATCATTAACCATCAGAGAAATCAAAATCAAAATCAAAATGAGATACCATCTCATGCTAGTCAGAATGGATTTGTTTAAAAGGCCAAAAAATAGCAGATGTTGGTGAGACTGTGGAGAAAAGAGGACACTGTTGGTGGGCATGTAAGTTAAGTTAGTTCAGCCACTGTTTTTGAAGATTTCTCAAAGAGCTAAAGGTTGAACTGCCATTCAACCCAACAATCCCATTACTGCGTAAATCCCCAAAGGTAAATAAATCGCCCTACATAAAGGACACATGCATCCATATGTTCATCACAAGTCACAATAGCAAAAATATGGAATCAATCCAGGTACCCATCTATGGTGCACTGAATAAAGAAAATGTGGTTCACATACACCATGGAATACTGTGCAGCCATATGACAAAATCATGTCCTTTGCAGGAACATGGATGCAACTAGAGGCCATTATCCTAAGTGAACTAATGCAGACACATAAAACCAAATGTACCATGTTCTCACTAATAAGTGGGAGCTAGACTGGGTGTGGTGGCTCACACCTGTAATCCCAGCACTTTGGGAGGCCAAGGCGGGCGGATTACGAGGTCAGGAGATTGAGACCATCCTGGCTAGCATGGTGAAACACTGTCTCTACTAAAAATACAAAAAATTAGCCAGGTGTGGTGGCGGGCGCCTGTAGTCCCTACTTGGGAGGCTGAGGCAGGAGAATGGCGTGAACCCGGGAGGCGGAGCTTGCAGTGAGCTGAGATTGTGCCACTGCACTCCAGCCTGGGCAATGGAGTGAGACTCTGTCTCAAAAAAAAAAAAAAAAAAAAAAAGTGGGAGCTAAACACTGGTACACATGGAAATAAAAATGGGAATAATAGACACTGGGAACTACCAGCGGGGGAATAGAGATAGAAGGGAAAGGGCTGAGAAGCTACTTACTGGGTACTATGCTCATTACCCCGGTGACAGGTTCAGTCATTCCCCAAACCTCAGCATCATGCAATATATCTTTCCAACAAACCTGTGCATGCACCCTCTGAATCTAAGATAAAAGTCGGAAAATTTAAAACGTTTTAAAAAGTCTGATAAAAGGATTAATTTTAGAAACAAGCCCCACATGATACTGGAAGCCAGTGGAAAATTACACTTACTAGAAATGGAGAAGAAAAATCTGTCATTATTTCCAGATGACATAATTGCATACATAAAAATCCAACACAATAAGACATTAGAATTGAGAAATATGTTTAAATTTTTGTTGCTTTATTTCACTGGAAAGAGTATCCATTAAAATATTTAATTGATATGGTGATTGTGGAAATCTATAAAATGTATTTCATGTAGAACTGGGTTTTTTTTTTTTTTTTTTTTGAGATAGAGTCTCACTTTTTTCCACCCAGGCTGGAGTGCAGTGGCATGATCTTGGCTCACTGCAACCTCTGCCTCTCAGCTTCAAGTGATTCTCCTACCTCAGCCTCCCAAGAAGCTGGGACTACAGGCATGTGCCACCATGCCCAGCCAATTTTTGTATTTTTATTGGAGATGGAGTTTCACCATGTTGGCCAGGCTGGTCTCAAACTCCTGACCACCACCCGTCTCGGCCTCTCAGAGTACTGGGATTACAGGCGTGGGCCACCACTCCCTGCCTATTGGTTATTTTTTAAGTTTTAAATTATGAATTTGTTTACTTTATCAGATAAAGGCCTATGGAGATTTTGGAATTGAGTTTTTAAAAGAATTTTTCCAATTTCTTTACATTTTCAAGCTTATTGATGTAAAGTTTATATTATTTTTTAATGTTTGTGGGTTATGTAATATTGCCTCGTTTCCATCCATATTTTCCCTCTTTTTTTTTTTTTTTGAGTAGTGTTACCAGAGGTTCATCATTCTGTTAGTCTTTTTATGGAGCATGATTGTAATGTTCTTTATTTTGTTTATTGTACGTTTGTTTTCCATTTCATTGATTTTTGGTTTTAGTTTTGTTACTGTCTTTATTCTGTTGTATAAGTTTTAGTGTGTTGTTCTTTCCCTGAATTAAAAATTATTTTATTTTTAATAGACGAATAATAATAGTATATATTTATGGAGTACAGTGTGATGTTTTAATACATACATACATTGCGGAATGATCAAGCAAGGCTAATTAACATACAAATCACCTCACACACCATTTCTTTATGGTGAGAAATATTTAAATTTCCCTAAATTTAGCAATTTTGAAATATACAATACATTGTTATTAACTATGGTCACCATACTATACAATAAATCATCAGAACTTGTTTATCCTAATTGGAAATTTGTACTCTTTGATCAACATCTCTCCCCACCCGCATCTATCTCAACCTCGCCAGCCTCTGGTAATCACCATTCCACTCTCTACTTCCATACGTTTGTCTAGTTTTTCACCTTTTCTTGAAATATGGTTTGTCTTATATTAGTGTCAACTTTTTATTTTTGATAGCATTTACATGGTGTATTTTTAAAAATCCTTTTTCTTTTAACTATCCTTTATCTTTTCATACTTAGTATGTATCCCTTGTAAACAGTGTAGTTTGGTTTTGTGTTTCTATCCAGCGTGACAATCTTTTAAAAACATTTGAAGTATATAGTCAATTTAATCTTCATATGATCAATATAAGCATTGATGTATAGGGGATTTAAATCTACTAGTATAGTTTCCCACCTATTTTTCATTCCAGTTTTTCTTTTAGTATATGTGCTGCCAAAGTAAGCACTCCCCTATTTTTCTGTTTGGTTTTGTTCATTTATTTTCTTCTTTCTTATTTTCTTTTAGAATAATCACATAATTTCTAAGGATTCCTTTGTTCTTCTATTAGCTTTAAATTATACACATATATTTATTATTCTTTAAGTGATATTCTTAGAAGTTTCCACAGTTCACTTTTTTTTTCTTTTTTTTTTTGTTTTTTGAGAAAGAGTCTCACTCTGTCACCCAGGCTGGGGTACAGTGGCGTGATCTTGGCTCACTGCAACCTCTGTCTCCCAGGTTCAAGAGCTTCTCCTGCCTCAGCCTCCCGAGTAGCTGGAACTACAGGCACCCACCACAATGCCTGGCTAATTTTTGTATTGTTAATAGAGACCGGGTTTTACCATGCTGGCCAGGCTGGTCTTGATCTCCTGACCTCAGGTGACCCGCTTGCCTCAGCCTCCCAAAGTGCTGGGATTGCAGGCATTAGCCACCACGCACTGCCCACAGTTCACTTTTTATTTATATTTTTATCACTTTCTGGACAATATAATAACCTTATATTTTAATTCTATTTGTCTAAGTCCTGAGCTTTGTGCTATTGTTTTCATATATTTTAATTATATACATATACACATACAAATATAAACATACACATATATGCAAATCTACACACACATACATGTTTATATATATTTATTATATTTTATTATATTTATTATTATATATTTATACATTTATTTATTTATACACAGAAACATACTTCAAACTCCACAAGATGTTTGAAGAACAGTGAATATTCATTTAGATTTATCCTCATTTCTATTCCAAACTTTCCAAAGGTATTCACCCTTTTACATTACTGTACTTCTACTTCCTGAACTACCTTATTATATCTTTTATTACAGTGTTCCTTGAAATGACTTTTCTCAGATATTTATCTGGAAATTTCCTCATCTGACCGTGATTTTAAGCATATTTTTTTTTTTACTGGCCGTAGGAGTTAAGATTGGCTTTTCCTCCCCCAGTACTTTAAAGCTGTCATTTTATCATCTTCCAACTTACATTATGTCAGCTCAAGTGAGTTCTCAGTCTTATTGTCTGTCATTCCTCTTAAAGTAACGTCCTTTTTGCCCCCCTACCTTCTTTCAAGGTTTTCTTTCTTTTTCAGCAAGTGTACAGCCAACGTGTCTATGTGTGTTTTTTCTTTATTCTCTTTGATCTTAAAGCTTTTTGATATTTTTTACAGGTTTGATGTTGTGATCTGGTTTCATCTGCCCAATATATTTTCAAATATTGTTTCTTTCTGTTCCTTTCTGAACTCCAATTATATGCATTAGATATTTTCAATTATGAAGCTCATTTTCTTTATCTATTTTAAAATTATTTTTCTAACTTTGCATTTCAATCTGTTTATTTTTCTACTTATCTGTTTCCTAGTTAATAATCTTTTTTGTAGTGTCTAATCATTAATGAAACATGGCTAGTAAATTTATAATTTGATTTATTGCATTTTTTATTTTCTAAAATTTCCAGTGGGTTATTTTAATTAGTTTGTTTCTGAGTAAAATTTTCCATTTTCTTATCTATTTCTTTAACACTGTCAGTTATTTTAAAGCTCCTATCTGGTGAAAAGTTATAGAGGCTAGAAATGATGTTTTCTTCCTCCAGAGAGAATCTAATTTTCTAGTAGGCAAGATCACCTTTATCCATATATGAATTGAAATAATTTCAGAATTTTTAAGAACTATTTTAATTCCAGTTTGCCCCTACACTAGAGAACAGCCCTCTCAAGATCTTAACTAAAAGCATTAAGTGTTTCCCATAGACCTCTTCCCACTTGGAGAATCCCAAATTCCAATTTTTATAACTCCAGAATTAAAAGAGTGTCAAAATCTCTGCATAGTTTTTGAGTTTTTCGTTTTTTTTTAAAGGCATTGTTTTTTTCTTATTTTCTTGGCTTTCCCTCTTATGCCTGTTCAGATCAGTTCTCTGAAAATACCTCCAGTATGTTACACTCACTTCTTTGTGGTTCCCATTACTTCAGATCTTGGTCTCTCAGATAATGACTGCCTTGGTAGCCTTGTTAACAAATAGCTTTCCAATTGACTATAAAGTTGAAAATACTCATGTAAAATTTTAATTTCTGTAACCTCACAGAATAGTCTCCAGCTAAGCTCTCTTTAAACATTTATTATTCAAAGGGAAAATACTTTGTTAAATTAATTAACTATTTTATATTTATGAGCAGAACAAGTGCATAATGTCTTAAAACTGAACTTTGGGATTGTCTTATCAAAAATAGTGTTAACAACTTTAAAAATAATATCAAGTCCTAACATAGTTTTTCTTATAACAAATTTAATATTAGCTAATAATTATTAGATGCCTGCTATATGCCAGCTATCGTCCTGTATATTTCCCCTAGAATTCATCTTCCACCAAAGTACTATGTGCGATGTACTATTATTTTACAGAGAAGGAACAGAAGCGCAGATAACTTAAGGCATTTGTCCAAGGTCACACAGTAAGTGACAGAACTAAGTTTTGGTTCTAATCCCAAGCCAGTTTACCACTTATCTATAGGCATGTGAAATCATTAGTAGTAAACTGACAGCCACTGACACTCAGTCCGTATAACATACGTTCTCTTCTTTCTAAGTCTTTGTTGTAAAGATTTTATTGTAAGTTGTATGAATGCTTGGTGTGTTTGTGGTTAAGTATAAAAATCTTGCCATTTTAAATTGATTTTATATATATTACAATATAGTAAAACTTAGAATCATAATTGTCTGTTATATTTAAGTATAAATGGAAATGTTTAGAAGTGAAAATGTTATATTTTAGATTAGAAAATAAACTACTATGAAATTTCAAAATCGATAACTTGAAGTTCTGCTTAGGCTGTCTGTATATTGTATGTTCTTGTGCAAATCTCTTAAATTTTCAGAATACCTTTCTATATATGTATTTAATATTGGGATAATAACTAGTGCTTCACAGAATTTTTCTGAGGACTAAATGATTCACATGCATAAAAATGTTATGGAAAACAATGTATTTATTAGTTTCTCAGTAGCTTTTATTTTTTGTCATAATGATTTTTATTATTGTATATTAAAAAAGGGCATGTGTCTATTAAGGTAAGAGCTTAGGTAAAATAAAAGCTCAACTAAGAGTTACTTATCACACATTCATTATTTTTAATAGAAACACCATCATAAAAGCCTGTTCAGCTTTCACTTTAGGTTTGATGCGCTGAGAAGTTTAGACTGAAAGTTTTTCACTCTGGGATGGATATAGTTCAAAAGTATAGAAAGTTTTCATAAGTTCATATTATTTACAGACCGAGTTAAATTTGTGACCCAAGAAATACTAGTGAAATGTGAACAGTTGGGAATAAAATGTCTAAAAAATGGTCAATAGCAAAAATATATTTTAAACAAGTATAACAATCACTCTTAGCTTTAATGTAATGATGGATTTACTAGATAAGGGAATACTAGAATCAATGTACCTTCTATTATAAATTCAATAAATTGTTTGATGAAATGCCATATAGCACAGCACAAAAAAATCAATCTCAAAATATCACTATTTAAATGGTATTTATTTAAAAGTCAAAAAAGGTCAGAGGAAAAAGAGATCAGATATAAAAGTTACTCTAAATTTGGTTGATAAGTAGTCTTTCCACCTTCTGTGCTTTCTGGCACTTTACATAAACTTTTATTATAGCATTAGTATAGTGAAGGATCGTTATTTGTCGTTTTCCTCCCCGACTAGACTACAGATCTTTCAAATCAGAGAACCATACTTATTCATCTCTGGATTCTCAATGCTTAATAAATGCCTCTGAGAAAAAGAATATTGTACATGAAGATTTGGTTTCGATTAATGTTTTTTTCCTTTGATGAGGAAGAGCTAGCAATATAGAAGCCATTATGCGTAAGAGGGAGAGGCCTGCCGTTACTTCATTTGTAAAACAGATGATTGAACTACAGCCAATGTTTCCAAAGTTTTTGTTTTATTTTGAAAATAATTCTATGAGATTATCTTTCTTCATTGTAATATCTTGGGCACAGTGTTAAGGAACAAGGGTATAGAGGTGGAGTAAGCGCAGGGCATCTGCTAAGGCAAGAACTTAGGTTAGATAAGAGCTCACCTGTGAGTTGTGCAGTTGTAAATCTGACCACATGAAATATTCTATTACTTGTTTAAAAGAAAAAAAATGCATTTGAAACAAATTGTTTTTGACTTTTCAGTATGCACCTATCTTTAAAATAAAAATTCCATAGTAAAACAATTAACTGGTTCAGTAGGATTTATGTTGAATAAATGTTTCATAAAATCTGTCAGTGTATGTTAGTATTAATGCAAAGTTGCCTCACATACAATAACTTCAGGTATATAACTACTTTGACTGCTAGCTGACAATAGTTTGTTATATATTTTGTGGAACATTAGCAGCTCCCTGCTAAGAGTATAGACATGGAGAAAGTAGGGCAGAAACCACGGGACTAAATGAATCTGCAATCGAACTTTATTATGAGAGAATTTTTGAGAATCCTAAAAAGAAGCAATGTAAAGAATACATTCACTATTATGTCTAAAAGTAGATGTTGTATGCTGAGAAAATTACTCACTCAAAAAAATTGTAGATGCTCTAGTAATTATCCCACACCAGAACAATGAATTTCAGATGTTTTATTTGTCTGTTTATTAAAACTTGTTTTTCCAAAACGAATTATTAGATAAAAACTTGCTTGTTTTGAAATACCAAAAATAAGACAAAGAATTCAGGTGTTGGACCTTTATTGCTTAATTTTTTTTAAGAGACAGGGTCTCACTCTTTTGCCCAGGCTGGCCTTGAACTCCTGTGCTCAAGTGATCCTCCTGCCCCGCCCTCCAGAGTTGCTGGGAATACAGTTGCACACCACCATGCCCAGCCAGGTGTTGCTTTTAAAAACTTTTCCAAAACTGTAAGTTTTCATGAACTAAGACTAATGTCTTCTACATTCTTAATACAAAGTTGTAAGATGCATAAAATAGCAATTAAGGAATGGTAAAAGAAAATGAGGATAGTACTTACCAATGTACAAGAAGTCATCTAAAACCAAAATAAGAAGCCATAAGAAATATTGAAATTTTAATTTTAAGATGAAATATTTATAGGTACATTTCCAATATGCCATAGGTGGGGGGAAAGGATCCTTAATTAACTACTTGAAGATTGTCACCTGACAGTGACAAACTCCTACCAAAGATCCTAATTACTGTAAAAAGACTTGAAATGGTAGCTTTTCAAAAATGTTAATTCAGGAACCAGTAAGTAACAATGAAGAATTATTGCTTATCAAAACTAGCTTTGAACAGTTGATAAAACTTGTCTAGAGTTTACAAATCATTGAATCAACGGGCTGAGTAGGAAGAGAAAAACATATCATTGACGATTTAAGAGAAACATATTCCAGTTTTTCCTAATATGGGAAGAAGAACTAAAAAGTCATTGGGATTTATTTTCTGTGTATTTGACGTTCATGTAAAACTTCTAGGCACTAACCAACCAAGTCCCAGATGTTCAGTAGTATGGACTTTGCAGCAGAGTATAGACAGAAAATGTAAAGTTAAAAGAAGTGGCAGGGGAAGAAAAATAAAAAGGAAAGATGAATAAATTTTAAAAAGTGAGTGGCATATATACACCATGGAATACTATGCAGTCATAAAAAAGGATGAGTTCATGTCCTTTGCAGGGATGTGGTTGAAGCTGGAAACCAACATTCTCACAAAACTAACACAGGAACAGAAAACCAACAACACCGCATGTTCTCACTCATAAGTGGGAGTTGAACAATGCGAACAAATGGACACAGGGAGGGGAATATCACACACCAGGTCCTATCAGGAGTGGGGGGCTAGGGGAGAGATAGTATTAGAAGAAATACTTAATGTAGATGACAGGTTGATGGGTGCAGCAAACCACCATGGCACGTGTATACCAATCTAACAAACCTGCACATTCTGCACGTGTATCCCAGAACTTAAAGTATAATAAAAAAGGTGAGCATTAAAAAGGAACTCTTTGGCCGGGCGCGGTGGCTCACGCTTGTAATCCCAGCGCTTTGGGAGGCCGAGGCGGGTGGATCACGAGTTCAGGAGATCGAGACCACGGTGAAACCCCGTCTCTACTAAAAAAAACACAAAAAAATTAGCTGGGCGTGGTGGCGGGCGCCTGTAGTCCCAGCTACTCGGAGAGGCTGAGGCAGGAGAATGGCGTGAACCTGGGAGGCGGAGTTTGCAGTGAGCCGAGATCGCGCCACCGCACTCCAGCGTGGGCGACAGAGCGAGACTCCGTCTCAAAAAAAAAAAAAAAAAAAAAAAAAGGAACTCTTTGAAGTATATTGTGTACATTAACAAGTGGCTTTTACACCATGAAATATTAACGTTTATATTAACTCATTTAATTCTTATATTTTACATCTAAGAAATCAAGTCTTAGAGGTGCTCAAAATTCAACAACAACTGCAAAGCTTAAGCTATTTTGAAAACTATCTGCTCAGATGTTTTCTTAGTTGGTAAAAATAATGGGAACCATTTAAAGACAGAAAATGCATTTTTCCACTAAGCAAGTACTGTTGAACTCTTACTCAGATAGTTAATAAAATGAGGCTACAATGATAAGAGAGGGCACACAGAGACTGTTGCAAGTTACACAAGTAGTGATGCGTATATGGTATTCTTGGAACAACACTGATGATGGTTGTGCCTGAACTGAATACAAAATATTCTCAGAAGTACTTTATAAGTGAGATTAGAATACACATAGGTTTATCTATTTACTTAAACTCAAACACGATTTGCCATCTTGGCTTTAGGGTTAAAATTTTGAGGAACAGAATATTGTCTCTCTACTTTGCCTTTACATTGTGGAGAACAAAGTGATATTAAATAATATATATCTAATAAACTAGTATTTTCTTAATTGTGCTCATAACTATAGCAAGTACAGTCCCCTGAATATAATGATGGTGCATAGCCAAAATCTGCAATAACAAAGCTATTTAATTTGTAGTCTCCCAAACCAATGTAAATAAAAGTATCTAGCAATTTCAGTAATCTTCATTTAAATGGTAAAGTAGGTAAAATTAGTCTTTAATGATACTCTAAATTCCATCTTATTTACTTTATTACGGTTCAAAGGAATAGTATGCTATTTTGTCAATAAGAAGCACATTTTTCATATTTTAACATCTCTGAAATTGAGATACTTTATGTATTAAGTCAATATGATAAAAAAATTATCATTGTCATGGTTAACTGGCATTTTTTTTCTTGGTATGCAAAAGACTGGTATGTTTTATAATAAATGGTATCCTGGATTTAGTGAAATTAGTTAAATTATATATAAGGCATAGAATTCATAAAAAATGTCTCCCTAGAGATATGTCTGAATATCCAATAATATTTAGATTGAAAACTGCAGGCATTACTCCTCTTAGGGATGTGCATATATAAAGTTTCAAAATTAAAAATGTCAAATAAACTAATGTTAGAATCACAAAGAATTATTTACTAAGGTAGACTTTCAGTCACTGTGATAAGTGGTGTTAAATATATTTTTTGTCATGACCTATTTCTGGCACCATTGAAATCTGTTACAGTTGCTTCAATCTTTACTTTTAGACTCTTTGGCTTCATGACTATGGCCAAAGATTTAGCCTCTTTTAATCACAATTTCTTTATCTAAAAAATGGAGATACTCAATCTAACTCATAGGACCGTGAAGAGAATTACATGAGATGGCAGATACAAAGAAGTAGCACATATACACCATGGAATACTATGCAGCCATAAAAAAGAATGAGTTTATGTCCTTTGCAGGGACATGGATGAAGCTGGAAACCATCATCCTCAGCAAACTAACATAGGAACAGAAAACCAAACACTGCATGTTCTCACTCATAAGCGGGAGTTGAACAATGAGAACACATGGACACAGGCAGAGGAACATCACACACTGGGGACTGTTGGGGGGTGGGGGGAAAGGGGAGGGAGAGTATTACAACAGATACCTAATGCATGCAGGGCTTAAAACCTAGATGACAGGTTGATAGGTGCAGCAAACCACCATGGTACATGAATACCTATGTAACAAACCTGCACGTTCAGCACATGTATCCCAGAACTTAAAGTAAAATAATTTTTTAAAAGAAGCAGCACAGTTCCTATCACATAAATGTTATAAGCTTTTCTTAAAATGTGGCCTTGAAATAAATGATTCCAAAAACTGAAATTTGTCACAGGTAGTAGGAAGTATTCCTGATGACTG
This sequence comes from Symphalangus syndactylus, assembly GCF_028878055.3. Lineage (NCBI taxonomy): Eukaryota > Metazoa > Chordata > Mammalia > Primates > Hylobatidae > Symphalangus > Symphalangus syndactylus. Next base: position 114,970,618 of record NC_072428.2, read on the forward strand.
GCTTAGCTTGACAGCGGATCAGGTTGATAAAGTATGTTTGAACTAAACACTGTTAAAGTAGTCTTGAGGATGAATGTCCTCTGCTCATTTTAGTACATGATTAGCAGGACACAACAGGATGAAGGATGAAAAACAAAACTCCTGTTATGAAGTGACTGCATTCATCAATCAAAGGTCTATGCCAGAGTCTCTCAAACAGAAGGGGGGAGCATCATGTTGGGGGCACCACACTGTGAGATGGGCAATGCAGTTAAATACCAAAATACTTTTCACAGCATTTAACACCAGGTGGCTCTAGGCATCATCCTGCATAGGTAGGTAGGTATGTAGATAACTATCTCAGACATTTCCTAAGACTTTCTTAGAGTTTGAAATCTTTAGCACTAGACTCACTTTGGCTTAAATACGTAATTTCTAAAAGGTCATTGCACAAATGTACAATGATCACACAGATAGAAGAGATATTTTCTTGACAGTTTAGTATAAATTAGCATGTCAGATTATACAGAGAAGGAAACAGAAACCGCACCAAATAAGGTTGATGGAGATGAGAAAAATTTAGAGTGTCAGGACAAGGAGGGCAAAAACTCTAGCAGCAGGAAAACAAAGTGAATGATCTGGACAGATGGAAGCATCTAACTGCTTTGTTATTGGGAAAAGAATAAATATAAAATTGACGTTCTAAACAACAAGAACTAGACTGATATTTCATTGCTCTGTCTCCAGTTCCTGGCAGGGAACATGGTACAAAATAGGCTTTCAATAAATATTTGTTAAATAAAAAAATGGATGAATGAGACATTTAAAAAATATATTTTAACTGTCTCTATAATTGCTAAAATTTCAAAAAGCGTAAAGTAAGTTTCATTTTTGCATACTTATGTAAAACAAGAGCATCACAAAACATAAATGAATCGTGTTGTATCAGGCATATGCTGATTTTCAAAAACCGTAAGGTGACCTGTAAGACATTTAAACCTATGTAGTAAACAAATGACTTAAGATGTCAGGTTCTTTTTTTATTTTTTATTTTTTTACTGATGCAAAAAGAACATTTATTTGGTTTTGAAATGCATTTATGTGAACTGATGTTGGGGATCGGGGCAGAGCAAAAACAAAATATAGCCTCCTATTTTTTCTAAATAATTGCAATTTTTATTTTAGATACGGGGTATATGTGCTGGTTTGTTATATGGGTATATTGCATGATTTTGAGGTTTAGATGGCAGGTTCTTGAATGCATGGACCATGCTGTTTTTAATCTTTGTAAACCCAGTGTTCATCACAGTGCATGACATACGACAGGTATTCAATAAATGTTGGTTAAATTAATGGGATTTTAACATACACAGTTAATCATCCAAAAGCTTTGTGCATATTTTGTCTAATAATCCAGAAAATTGACAGTATAGTTACTGTGCAGACAGTCAATGGCATGCCTCTCATCTATTGATGTGTTATAATTTGGTTCATTTAATTGTGCTTATGTTTTACTGTGCTGTATTTTCTGAATGAGAATATGTTTGCTCTTTTGCCAAATTTTTTCTCATCCATATTTACGTGTATACTGACTAATGTATTTCAGTGGCCTTATGTTTCTGTTGAACAGCCATGAGATGTTTTATTTGCAGCATCTGTGTGTTTTAAGATATCATTCTATCTCAGAGATGCCAATTTTTCATGTAAACGAAAATGAGAAAATGAGATTAAATACGGGTAAAATAAAAGAGAATCTGTAGAGTTTTCTCAAAATATATATTTTAGTCTCTTCCTGGAGATTCTGATTTAGTTTTGCAGCGGAGTGAGGGGTGAGGAAATTAGAATATACTGTGTGGTTTCAGTCTGAATGTACACACACACATCTTATAACCACCTCAATTTTAACACTATGAATCTTATCAAGGTGGGGCTAATTGCAATCTGGGAAAGGTGCCCATGCTCCAAAAACCTTCCCACCGCCACAGTTTGATTTAATCCATGTGTTTCCATTCTCAAACCAGCAGTGAATTCACAATCTATTAATATTTACAAATATTTATTTGTGATTTAAAAATCTTAAAAAATGGTAATTAACCCCATAGTAATTGTTATTGAATCTTCTCAAGGAGATTACTTCTACTCTTATTATCTTGTTTTCAAGTTCATCTGAGAAAATACAATGAATTTAAAGGAAGAAATAGCGAGAATTGCATCAAAATGTGGAAGCCAATGTCAACTGGTGAAGATCTAACTGGTACATTTTTGTTAACAGACTTCCTTTTAATCTAATTATGCCTTTCAGGTTAAAAAATTTCACAGAAGTTTTAGTTCCATTTTTTTTTTTTTTACAAAAGAAAAAATATTTTATTTTGTGGCTGAGAGATAGTGTTTTTCAAATTATAAGAGAACAAAGATCCTTTTGGTAAACTACATAAAATTTATTCCTTTACAATACTGGCTATAACCCATACTTCCCCTCTTTTACTTTTTATTCTATAAAAGCCAGGATAAATTAAGTGGCAAGAGCAAAATTGCGATAATATGAGTTATTTTTAAAGTAGAAAATGACTCAATTATTAATTGCTTCAAGGAACTAAGACGGTCATTGTAACAAAGATGTTAACAGCATTGTAAAAGATAACAAATTTAGACAACAAGAGGATTAGATATTAACTTCTTATAGAATATTTGGAATATGGCATTGCAAAATATTTTATAGAAAAATGTGGTATTATAATTACTGAGAACATAGAATTATCTACAGTTCTGGATTTTAATCAATTTTGATTGTTTTAGAGATAGGAATAAATGGAAGGAATAACTCCAGTGCCTAGCGTGGTACCAAGTACAAAGTTAAGTGAACAATATATATTTGTTGAATAAATTTGCAATGGAATATTTTTGGCAGGTTATAAATGTTATAGACAGATATGGATATTAAAAATCCCACATCTTTATCTCCCATTTATTGTAATCTGCACCAGTCTTTTCTTTAATTCTTTACTCTTTACTCATGAATTAGAAATGAAGCAGAGACATTGAAGTTTGATATTTTCACAGTGATTTAATGCTAATATTTTGATATTGGCCAACTTGGGGGCCAATATTCTAATCCTTATAGAGAAGTTGTATTAGTTCTAATGATGATTAGTTTAAAAGTTTTCTTCAGTGATGAGACAGTGTCTTCAATATAAAAGACACACAAGTGTGGCTGGCAAGATGGCTGAATAAAAACAGCTCCGGTCTGCAGCTCCCAGCAAGATCAGCAGAGAAGGCGGGTGACTTCTGTATTTCCAACTGAAGTACCTGGCTTATTTCACTGGGACTGGTTAGACAGTGGGTGCAGCCCACACAGGGCGAACTGAAGCAGGGTGGGGCATCGCCTCACCCAGGAAGTGCAAGGGGTCAGGGAACTCCCTCCCCTAGCCAAGGGAAGCTATGAGGGACTGTGCCTTGAGTAATGGTGCACTCCGGCCCAGAAACTATGCTTTTCCCACAGTCTTTGCAACCTGCAGACCAGGAGATCCCCTTGGGTGCCTACGCCACCAGGGCCCTGGGTTTCAAGCACAAAACTGGGAGGCCATTTCGGCAGACACCGAACTAGCTGCAGGAGTTTTTTTTCGTACCCTAGTGGTGCCTGGAGCGTCAGTGAGACAGAACGGTTCACTGCTCTGGAAAGGGGGCTGAAGCCAGGGAGCCAAATGGTCTAACTCAGTGGATCCCACCCCACAGAGCCCAATAAGCTAAGATCTACTGGCTTGAAATTCTCTCTGCCAGCACATCAGTCTGAAGTCAACCTAGGATGCTCAAGCTTGGTGGGGGGAGGCGTGTCCACCATTACTGAGGCTTGAGTAGGCAGTTTTCCCCTCACAGTGTAAACAAAGTTGCCAGGAAGTTTGGACTGGGCAGAACCCATCCCAGACCATAAAAGCTGCTGTAGCAAGACTGTCTCTCTAGATTCCTTCTCTCTAGGCAGGACATCTCTGAAGGAAAGGCAGCAGCCCCAGTCAGGGGCTTATAGATAAAACTCTCATCTCCCTGGGACAGAGCGCCTGGGGGGAAGGGTCAGCTGTGGGTGCAGCTTCAGCAGACTTAAACATTCCTGCCTGCCGGCTCTGAAGAGTGAGCAGATCTCCCAGCACAGTGCTCCAGCTCTGCAGAAGGACAGACTGCCTCCTCAAGTGGGTCCCTGACCCCCCCCATGCCTCCTGACTGGGAGACACCTCCCAGCAGGGGTTGACAGACACCCCATACAGGAGAGCTCCAGCTGACATCTTGTGGGTGCCCCTCTGGGACGAAGCTTCCAGAGGAAGGAACAGGCAGCAATCTTGCTGTTCTGAAGCCTTCAATGATGATACCCAGACAAACAGGAGTGGACCTCCAGCAAACTCCAGCAGACCTGCAGAAGAGGGGCCTCACTATTAGAAGGAAAACTAACAAACAGAAAGAAATAGCGTCAACATCATCAAAAAGGATGTTCACATAGAAACCCCATCCAAAGGTCACCAACATCAAAGACCAAAGGTCGATAAATCCATGAAGATGAGGAAAAACCAGCACAAAGAGGCTGAAAATTCCAAAAACCAGAATGCCTCTTCTCTTCCAAAGGATCACAGCTCTTTGCCAGCAAGGGAGCAAAACTGGATGGAGAATGAGTTTGACGAATTGACAGAAGTAGGCTTCAGAAAGTGGGTAATAACAAACTCCTCTGAGCTAAAGGAGCATGTTCTAATCCAATGCAAGGAAGCTAATAACCTTGATACAAGGTTAGAGGAATTGCTAACTAGAATAACCAGTTTAGAGAAGAACATAAGTGACCTGATGGAGCTGAAAAACACAGCACGAGAACTTCATGAAGCATACACAAGTATCAATAGTCGAATCAATTAAGTGGAAGAAAAGATATCAGAGATTGAATATCAACTTAATGAACTAAAACATGAAGACAAGATTGAGAAAAAAACAAAAAGGAAGGAACAAAGCCTCCAAGAAACATGGGACTATGTGAAATCTAAGTTTGATTGGTGTACCCGAAAGTGACAGGGAGAATGGAAGCAAGGTGGAAAACACTCTTCAGGACATTATCCAGGAGGAATTCCCCAACCTAGCAAGACAGGCCAACATTCAAATTCAGGAAATACACAGAACACCACAAAGATACTCCTCAAGAAGAGCAAACCCAAGACACATAATTGTCAGATTCAGTAAGGTTGAAATGAAGGAAAAAATGTTAAGGGCAGCCAGAGAGAAAGGTTGGGTTACCCACAAAGGGAAACTCATCAGACTAACAGTGGATCTCTCTGCAGAAACCCTACAAGCCAGAAGAGAGTGGGGGCCAATATTCAACATTCTTAAAGAAAAGAATTTTCAACCCAGAATTTAATATCCAGTGAAACTAAGCTTCATAAGTGAAGGAGAAATAAAATCCTTTACAGACAAGCAAATGCTGAGAGATTTTTTCACCACCAGGCCTGCCTTACCAGAGTTCATGAAAGAAGCACTAAATATGGAAAGGAAAAACTGGTGGCAACCACTGCAAAAACATACCAAATTGCAAAGACCATCGACACTATGGAGAAACTGCATCAGCTAACAGGCAAAATAACCAGCTAGCATCATAATGACAGGGTCAAATTCACACGTAACAATATTAGCCTTAAATGTAAATGGGCTAAATGCCCCAACTAAAAGACACAGACTGGCAAATTGAATAAAGAGACAAGACCCATTGGTGTGCTGTATTCGGGAGACCCATCTCATGTGCAAAGACACTCATGGGCTCAAAATAAAAAGAAAAATGAAGGAAGATTTACCAAACAAATGGAAAGCAAAAAAAAATCAGGGGTTGCAATACTAGTCTCTGATAAAACAGAATTTGAACCAACAAAGATAAAAAAAGACAAAGAGAAGGGCATTACATAATGGTAAAGGGATCAATGCAACAAGAAGAGCTAACTATCATAAATATATATACACCCAATACAGGAGCACTCAGAATCATTAAGCAAGTTCTTAGAGACCTACAAAGAGAATTAGACTCCCAAACAATAATAATGGGAAGCTTTAACACCCCACTGTCAATATTAGACAGATCAACGCAACAGAAAATTAACAAGGATATTCAGGACTTGAACTCAGCTCTGGATGAAGTGGACCTAATAGACATCTACAGAACTCTCCACCCCAAGTCAACAAAATATACATCCTTCTCAGCACCACGTCGCACTTATTCTAAAATCGACCACATAATTGGAAGTAAAACACTCCTCAGCAAATGCAAAAAAATGGAAAGTCATAGCAAACAGTCTCTCAGATCAATCAAATTAGAACTCAGGATTAAGAAACTCACTCAAAACCACACAACTACATAAAAACTGAACAACCTGCTCCTATATGATTACTGGGTAAATAACGAAATTAAAGCAGAAATAAATAAGTTCTTTGAAACCAATGACAGCAAAGACACAATGTACCAGAATCTTTGGGTCACAGCTACAGCAGTGTTTAGAGGGAAATTTATGGCACTGAATGCCCACAGGACAAAGTGGGAGAGATCTAAAATCGACACCCTAACATCACAATTAAAAGAACTAGAGAAGCAAGAGCAAACAAATTCAAAAGCTAGCAGAAGACAAGAAATAACTAAGAGCAGAGCAGAACTGAAGGAGATAGAGACACAGAAAACCCTTCAAAAAATCAATGAATCCAGGAGCTGGTTTTTTGAAAAGATTAACAGATAGACCGCTAGCCACACTAATAAAGAAGAAAAGAGAGAAAAGCCAAATAGACACAATAAAAATGATAAAGGGGATATCACCACTGATCCCACAGAAATACAAACTACTATCAGAGAATAGTATAAACACTTCTATGCAAATAAACTAGAAAATCTAGAAGAAATGGATAAATTCCTGGACACATTCATCCTCCCAAGATTAAGCCAGGAATTAGTCGAATTCCTGAATCGACCAATAATAAGTTCTGAAATTGAGGCAGTAATTAATAGCCTACCAACCCAAAAAAGTCAAGGACCAGATGGATTCACAGCTGAATTCTACCAGAGGTACAAAGAGGAGCTGGTACCATTCCTTTTGAAACTATTCCAAACAATACAAAAAGAGGGACTCCTCCCTAAATCAATTTATGAAGCCAGGATCATCCTGATACCAAAACCTGGCAGAGACACAACCATAAAAGAAAATTTCAGGCCAATATCCCTGATGAACATTGATGTGAAAATCTTCAATAAAATACTGGCAAACTGAATCCAGTAGCACATCAAAAAGCTTATCCACCATGATCAAGTCAAGGCAATGGCAACAAAATCTAAAATTGACAAATGAAATCTAATCAAACAAAAGAGCTTCCACACAGCAAAAGAGACTATCAACAGGGTGAACAGGCAACCTACAAAATAGGAGAAAAGTTTTGCAATCTATCCATCTGACAAAGGGCTAATTTCCAGAATCTACAAGGAAGAGAGAGAAAGAGAGAGGATGTCAAGGTCATTGAGAGCATGCATTTACCAAACCAGTGATTAGCAAGATCATTTTGTATGCTCTAACTTGCTAAGAGAGTTTTACCTCATTATTCCAAATGCATTATTTCCAAAGTCTACAAACATCCAAGCTGTATATGTAAACATATTTGTCCAATGAGTTCTCTGAAATTGAAGGTGTTTGTGGAAACTGAGGTCATTAATGATTTATAAGTGATTTTGTTATTGATTTTATTTGGAAGCCCTTAAATGAATAATTTATCAATTAATATAGAGTGAGTAGGAGGTAGGCTGTGGCTTGAGTGTGCATCAGAATTATTATGCAATTTGAGAGTTTCTGCAAAATTCCTTAGTGGTTCTGATTAATTCTTCCTTTGGTGAGCAGAAGATGAAGGATTTGAAAATGATGTTTTATAAATTACAACTCCCTTACCCACAGCACTATTCTAATTATAAAGACAACAGTCTGAAGTGAGAAGATGCTTTATGAAATACAATTGGTTCAGAAATAACACTGCTTATTTCTGCCTCCAGCTTGGAACTACTACTCTAAATGATTCTTCCACATTGACAAGGCTTCAGAAAGGTTCTTCATAGCTGGTTCTGTGGGCAGTATGTGCTAAGGCAGTTATAGTTTTCCATCATCTAAATCTTAAGAAAAACTCATGGCTCATGATTAGTGTAATAATTTTCTATCTCATATTCAGATAAGCAGAAAAGTATTCTTGGAAGGCATATGATGACATGATTTCATCTTAAAAAATCTAAAAGTATTTTGTATAGCTTGCAGAAATAATGTTGTCTTACCTATGATGGGATATGACAATAAATCAATAAAACAAATTTTATTGTCTGACTTTTAGAGATTTTTTTCTCTTATGATTGTATCTCTATAGCTCTGGATATTTAGGGATGTGGAAAGTGTTAAGGACAATTTACCCTGTCCTTAACAGTTTTCAATACACACACATCAGAGAAATCATATGGAAACATCACCTTAACTTTATAATGAGGAAACTGAGGCTCAGAGATCTTTCATGCCCTAATTCCTATTTCATTGTTATTTATGCTAAAGTATGACACTCTCTATCATTTTTATTTGACATCCTGTACAAATGTACAGTTACATTTAGCTTAATGATGAGGAGACATTCTGGGAAATGCATTGTTAGGCAATTTTGCCACTTTGCAAACATCATAGCATGCACTTACACAAACCCAGATCATATAGCCTACTACACACTTAGACTCTATAGTATAGCCTGTTGCTCCTAGACTACACAGCTGCACAGTATGTTAGTGTACTGAATACTGTAGGCAATTGTAACACAGTAAGTATTTATCTAAACATACCTAAATATAGAAAAATTATAGTAAAATATGGTATAAAAGATAAGAAATGTTACCCTTACATAGGGCACTTACCATAAATAGAGCTTGAGGGCCTGGAATTTGCTCTAGGTGAGTTGTGAATGAGTGGTGAGTGAATGTGAAGGCCTAAGACATTGCTTTGCTGGTCTGTAGACTTTATAAACACACTACATTTATTTAAATTTTTTTCTTTCTTCAACAACAAATTAACCTTAGCTTCCTGTAACTTTTTTACTTTATAAATTTTTTTAAGTTTTCAAACTTTGTGACTCTTTTGTAATAACACTTAGCTTAAAACACAAGCCATTGTGTAGATATATTCTTTATATCTGTATTCTATAATCTTTTCACTATTTAACTTTTTAAACAACTTTTTAAAGATTCTTTTAAAAACTAAGGCATGCGTGTGCCCTCGCTTGCCTGCGTGTGCATAACACACACACACACACAAACACACACACACACACACACACACTAGCCTAGGCCTATCCATGGGTCAGGATCATCAATATCACTCACTTCAACCTCTTGTCACACTAGAAGGCTTTCAGGGCCAATAAAACACAGAGAACTGTAATATTCCATGATAACAATAGCTTCTTCTGACATGCCTTCTGAAAGACCTACCTGAAGTTGTTTTATCATTAACATTTTTTAATAAATAGGAGTGTAGTAAATACAAAATCAATAACAGTGGTTTATTATTATGAAATATTATGTGTTGTATATAATTATATGTGCTAGACTTTTATACAACTGGCAGTGCGGTGGGTTTGTTCACACCAGCATCACCATAAACCTGTGAGTCATGCATTGTGCTATGATGTTATGATGGCTATGATGTCACTACACAATAGGAATTTTTGAGCGCCTTTAAAATCTTATGGGACCACTGTCTTATATGCAGTCCATCATTGACCAAAACATCATTATGTGACTCATGACTGTACCTGGGCATGAATAGCTGTATCTGTGAGAAAATAGAGAGTATTTTAGTTACATTTATCTCTTGTTACCTGATTTAAATTTTATTTTTGTAATTATGTCTTCCGGGTGCACTAAGAGTTGTATAGTCAACCCACTAGATTAATATTCTCCATATATATATATATATATAGAGAGAGAGAGAGAGAGAGGGAGGGAGAGAGAGAGAGAGAGAAAGAGAGAGAGAGAGAGAGACTCACTCTGTTGCCCAGGCTGGAGTGCAGTGTCGTGATCTCGGCTCACTGCAACCTCTGCCTCCTGGGTTCAAGTGATTCTCCTGCCTCTGCCTCCCCAGCAGCTGGGACTACAGGTGTGCACCATCATGCCTGGCTAATTTTTGTATTTTTAGTAGAGATGGGGTTTCACCATATTGGCCAGGCTGGTCTCAAACTCCTGACCTCGTGATCCACCAGCCTCTGCCTCCCAAAGTGCTGGAATTGCAGGCATGAACCACCAGGCCCAGCAAACTTTTGTTTGTTTGTTTGTTACCTAGATTAGAGGTTTCTATGTTGTCCAGGCTGGCCTCGAATGCCTAGCCTCACCTGCTTATGCATCAGGACAACAGTCCTGAGCCATCGCGGCTCCCATGAAATATTTAAATATTATTATTTCTCTTGCAAACCTGGATGACCATTGATATTAGGGGCTAGTTTTATTTTTTTATCTCTAATACCTAACATCACAAATTCGCATTCAATTTACCCAATAAATTAGCTGATCGTATGCAAACTGATTATTGCCATCCTGTTAAATTTTGTGATGATGTAAGGAAAAAATAAATACATATTTTATATGAATATGGAATTATGCAGGCATAGGGATACTTCTCTATCATTGAAACTATTTTACTATGCAAAAAATGGTTTCATTTAATAAGTATTTACTATGTGTCCACTATATTCTTAGCTCCAAACTAGGTGTTGCTGTATTAGTAAGGACAGCATGTGAAGCATATTATTTTTCTTCACTGCCTCCAAGTGGAATCTATAATAAAACCAAAGCCATACTTGAGTTATTTCAGAGAAATACTATATAGAAAGAGAGTTCCATATTTTCAGGCAACTTAGCAGGTCAGATGCCTTCTGGTTCTTTGCATGGCTGAGTTAAAGAGCTAGAATGTATATAAAAGCTTAGTGAACTATGTTTGCAATTTCACTGAAGAGCCGTTCGTAATACCTCACTTTGTTGGGTTTCAAGCGTAACCACTGTAGTGATCTCTTATGATTAAATCGCAATTCTGCTGAACTACATGAGTAAAGATGGACATGAAGTTGGTATGGCATCTATGGGTTACAGCTTGGCTATGATGTTTGTCCACATGAAGTCTCTCCCTTTATATGTATCACACCCAAATGTACAATTAAACTAGAATGTAAGATTGAATTATTTTGAGGAAGGAAACTAACTGCTAATAAAACAGAACTTCTACCTATGATTAAATCAATCCCAAGCCACTCTTTACTGGTAGAAAATTTCCCTTAAAAAAGTCAAAGCTTTTACATGTATTATATTGATAAGCTAACCCTATTAATCAATAAGAAACTTTTTTAAATAAAATCAATGAACCACTAAAAGCATTTAAAAATGTCAATGAAAGTGAAAATTTTAAGGCACAAATTCTCTAATTACTACTGAAACCCTAGTTAATGGGAAATTATAGAAGTCTAAATAGCACTTGCTGATTCATCATCTGGGACATATTTTCCCCTGGCTACGTTTGTTACCACTGCTGGATGAATAGTCAATAATTATTATTTGGTATCACACATTTCATAGAAACTGTCAGAACATGCAATTACTCAGGAATAATAAAATGGCAACAAAAGTGTTAGGAATAATGAATTGGTTATATAAGTCATCAATGTGTGATACGTGTATTTTTTAAAATTCTCATAGTCTACTGGTTATTAAATGTAATCATGACTGGTAAAAGCAGATGAACTGTGATTTAGGGGCTCGAAAATGTTTAACTCTCACTTGAAAGTGAACTCACATTTGTTTGATTATCTTGGTCCTCGCTACAAAATAAATCACTACAGAACAGAACCCTCTGTATGAAAATCTCTAGATCTGGGGCCATTGTCTGAAGGCATTTATTACAGAAAGTTGTACAAATGCCTCAGCTATAATATGATTTCACAGCATGAATGCCATGAAAAGTAAGTCTCCAGAGATGCTGTAAAATGTAGCAGTTGAGTTCTAAGGTTAGAGAGCTCTTAAGTTTAGACACAATTGATTGGAAAACATCAGCTTTTCATAGAACGTTTAGACTTTAGCACACAACTTAAGTGGTTAAAGAATGTTAAAAATAATTTTAATTAAAAATCATTTTTTAGTTCCTGCAAATAAATATATGTGGCAACCAAAGAGTGACTCCAAACATCTCTATTATTATCAGCACACCCTTTTGTATTTTTCTGTTTAGTAAAGTCACACATGTACAGCTGTATAGCTGTAATTTAGACTGTGCTGCTCCTAAAAATAGGACACTGCAATTCTCATTTTGAAAAACTCTCAAGCTTACCAGCCATACCTATTGAAATCATTAATTAGTAAGAAGTGATGATCCGTTATGCTCCATTTCACCTTTGACTGTTGAAATCACCCCCTAGAGGTAATCACATTATAGTGATGGATGAAGTATTTGGCAAATTTCTGTGATCCAGAGCTACTGGGAAGCAAAAGAATATTTTACAAGTGTGTAACCAAAGAAGAGTGGTTTAACATAGTATTTCTCAACTTCGAATTCATATTACATTGACTAGAGGAAGATAACTGCTCATTTATGAATTCTTGAAGGTGGTGACATCTGACATATATCTGAAATGGGAGACTGAATTTAATATCCATAATTAAGTGTCAACATTCATACTTCACTCTCATGCTTGGCAACATTACACTGACAATACAGAAGGGTGGTACAGAACTTGCTGTTATGTAGCAGATTTTTAAATGAGCATATTTCAAAGCTCCCCATGAAGTAATGAATTAGAAATTGGCTTTGAATTCAACTTGATTGGCAGCTATTATTTGGTACATAGATCTCATGAGACAGTAGTATGTAGTTACACAATAGCTACCAGGAACTCTGCATGACATTACGTGGTGGTGATATTAAAAATAATTCTTAGGTTTTGTATTTAAATAAAAATTTTTTGAGGGTTTACTTCACGTTTATGATGTAAAGTTGGAGCCTTCCAACCCTACTGTGGAGAATGCAGAATTCAGGATAGAGCGGATGTGTTTTTGACCCTATCCAAGGGGATTTATTACTGGCAATACTAGGAGGATCTCATTGTACCAAGGCTTCATTTATAATAAAGTCCCACGGCATGGATCCTGTGGATAACATTACAGTATAGTTTCAGGTTTCTGGGAAAGAGCAGAGCAATTAGATATAGAAGAAAGAGTCACTTTTAACATGGTGTTTGGTTATGCCAGTAATTTCTTGTTAGAAAAGTCAATTGAGCTCAGTTATTTTGAGTATATTACAGGTAATTGATAAATAATTGTTCCACATTAACAACTTTGAGGTGTATCAGGCTGTAGCATATTTAGAATTCTGCTTCTGAGAGAGGCATGAAGGTAGTGTTATAAGATTTTTCAATTATTTTCCTTGCTGCAATCTCAGAAGATTAGCCTTCTACTCTACAAATATTCACTTACTTTCATTATGCAGGTATCATTCATAAATCTGAGTTCTCCTTGTGTTTTTATTAACTTACATTTTAATTTTATTTTGGCCTCCAATACCTCTTGTCTCCATCCACTGAAGTGCAAAGTGCTATTTTTTTTAATATTATGGGACATTACTTCATTTAATCGTTGTTAGATAGTCCTGAAATTCTTTGAGCCTGAGTTTCTTCATTTGAAGTGTCATAATAATAACTAGCTGTGTTTTCAAAATAGAATAGATTACAGCATATACAATTTTCTAGCACAGAAGAGGTGCTATTCTCTTTCAGCATCTGTTTCCTCTGTGTCACTTTCACTCTTTTATACAATTTAATTATACTCCCCTTCAAACTTACTTTTTAGAGATTAATGAAGCTCATGTCCTCATATGAAAATTTCTGCAAATTCTTGACTTTAGCTACTTCTTGTCTTTTCTTCAAACTTTATGTTGTCTTTCTTCAGGCATGCCATCAGAATTGCAATCAAGTCTGGCTTTTTAATCAACTCCTCTAATGTTTTGTATCTCAAAGGGAAAGCAAAATCATATTAAAACTGGAGCAAATAATGACTTGCTCACTATTACTGCGTCTCTTACTGTGCAAGAATTGAGGTTTGATGGGAACAGTATCTGTGATGTTCATGAATATATCTTCTTAGTCATCAGTATTATTCTCTCCTGTACTGTGGCAGATAGGTACAAAGGGGTGATACAAAGATGCATTGGGCCAAATGTCCCAGTGGTCTTAAGCAGTCATTGTTCGTGAAGGCATGACATTAGTGTAAGTTTGATTGAAAAACATATTAAAATTACTTCCACTAAGATAATAAGAAAGCCTGTTCAAATACATGGTGCATATATTTATTCCTTTATAATGTATCTTAAATCCTTCCTTTTGCTTTCCATCCCTACTGACAATAGTCTTGGGTATATATGTTTTTTTTTATTTGATGCATGAATTACAAAATTTGTTTTCTAACTAGCTTTCATTTCTCTAGTCCTACTCCCTTTTACTAATTGTATATACATCACTGTATTAATTTTCATAAAATACAATTGTTCCCTTATGCCACTTCCATGCTCATACATCCTTGTCAGTTTCCTACGGATTTCAGCACAGTTCTCAAGAATTTTTACTCAGTGGCAGATGGGAAGGAACTGGAAGATCCTGAGAGCAAAGAATCAACTCTCCTCGAACCCCATCCTGTATCTTTAAAATTCAAATTAATTTTTTATACCCTTCCCTTTTTTCCAAAAATTTAATTTTAGTGTGACAAAGACTCTATCCTAGAACAAAGTTTATTCAGGCTTTTCTGAGCCTGCTTTTAAACTGGGTGCTGTCTTTGGCTTGCTTAGCCCAGTTTTGACAGGAATCCTTTTCATGTCTCCTTTCAGTAATTTTCCACCCACTGACGACCTCACTCTTCTTATTGGTTTTAAGTCCCCAGCTATCTTTGCTGTGTTTGCAATTGAGCCCTATCTCTCCCTTACTGTGATAGTCATGACACTTATCAGTCATACTGCATAAAATCTCCCTTACCATTTTAGCAAGCGTCAGAATAATTTTTCTTTAACAGCGGGGAGTGCCAATCATGTTAACCCACACCCTGGGAGAGAGGAGTTGAATATAACACGGGTTTGATCAGTCACAGTGTTTTTCTCAACTGCAGTTCTCTTAGTGAAGTAATATGGGTGTGAGCCCTAAGCCACTCAGTACCATGTTCTGCTACCACAATATAGAGAAGGTGATATTAGATAATGAAGATGTCACGTGGACAGAAACAGGGTCGAAGACCAGCTGCTCTTAAGTCCTTGTTTACGATTCTCCTTAAGGTCAGCTCTACTTCTGCCCTACCTGGTTGTGTAAGCCAATAATTTGCCCTTTCTTTTTCTTAAGTACACTCAACAAGGTTTCAGTTTCTTAAAGCTAAAATGTTTTGACACGCATATTCACTCAAATGATACTTTTCATCTACTGTTTTATTATTTATCTATAATCTTAATTCCTTGATTACATTATGTATAGTTATGCCTTGTGTAAACCCACAGAACTTAGGCTTTTAATAAATATTTACTAATTTCTCTAATTTTTCTATATGCTTTGAAATTAAGAAATTACACAATTTGTAATTTTTGGAACTTTAATGTTCTAATCCATCCATCCATTCATTTTCCATGAGATCATAATGTATGTATTACTCTGTTCATTTTCTTTAATTCTTTATTTTACTGAACAATATCTTGTGAACATCATTGTGTCAACTAATAACATTTTATCACATAAATACTGCAACTTATATAATCCTCTATTTTAAATTATCTAGATTGTTTCCAAAGATTCCCTATGCAAAACACAATCAAATAAAACAAACTCAAACTTTTAGGTTTTCTTATTAGCACATTTCTTATATGCTTGGTTATTTTCTGAGGATATATACATTTTGGATATATACATTTTTTAAAAAGTCTTTTTCTGAGGGGATATTTTGCTAAATAACTCTTCAGAAATATTGTCCAAATTTATACTTCTAAAAGGATTAATTAACCAATCTTTAATTTTTTTCTCAAAAACTGAAACTTGTTTTTGTTGTTTTTAGTTTATAGTTAATTGCATAAGTGTTTTTTTGATTTTTAAATTAAACTTGTTCTCTGTTTAATTTTTATTCCTTCACGTATAAAATTGTGTTTATCTCATTTATGTGTCATTCTATTGTAGCTATCTTTTCCATTTATTTTATTGTATTTTATTTTTTTGAGACGGAGTCTCACTCTGTCGCCCAGGCTGGAGTTCAGTGGCGCGATCTTGTCTCACTGCAAGCTCCGCCTCCCGGGTTCACGCCATTCTCCTGCCTCAGCCTCCCAAGTAGCTGGGACTACAGACGCCCGCTGCTATGCCCGGCTAATTTTTGTATTATTTAGTAGAGACGGGGTTTCACCATGTTGGCCCGGCTGGTCTCAAACTCCTGACCTCATGATCCGCCCGCCTTGGCCTCCCGAAGTGCTAGAATTACAGGCGTGAGCCGCTGCACTCGGCGCTATCTTTTTCTAATTGATTTATTCGAACTACTGACATTAAGGAGGTTAGCATTTGTCATTGATGGTGATTATAATGATGATATTTTGGAGTTATTAGCCCTTTTACTTTTTCTTTCATATATACTGAAAACTTCTGTTAAATTTTGTTTGCATTTAACTTTTAATGAGATGTATTTAGAAAATTCATCCATTTTGATCATCATTTTTCTATTACTGTTAATGTTGGCCAGTTCCTATATTTTGGGTCTTATTCACAGAATTTCTACTTGAAATACAGTGGAAGAAATAGTTCTACTTTTTAAAACGATTAACCAAATATATTTTGTTTTTTATAAATGCATGTATTATATATATTTACATTTAAAGTTCTAGATTATCTATAAAGACATATATTGTACAAAGCTTTGTCTTACAATTTTGTTTAATTGAATATGTGCCATGTTGTAGCAATTTGACAGTGTTTAAACTTCCCGGAAAAGGTTAGAAGTCAAGGTTAATGAGTAGCAAATTAATGTAATATTAAAATGTTAAGAAAGCCCTGTAGAAAGCCATTCTATACATTTGTTATGAACGATCAATTTTTCATTAAATTCTTTAAGTGATTTCAACTGCTTTTCTTAATATTTGCCAGAAGATGGTGCTGTATTAATAAAGTATAATCTTTTCAGTGTTCTAGGAAATACAGGTAAATATTGTTGAAGTATTAAAATAAAAGCAGCTCCTAAGGCTTGACAAGTATCTCTCTAATGACATGCTCATTTTATATGCCTATATCTTAAAAAGAAAAATTTGTTATGCATTTGGAGGTGAAAGTAATACAAAGTATCATTTTTTTTTGCTCATATTTTTATTGTTTTTTTTCTTTTCAAGTTATAAGACAATTTGGGTATAAAAAAAGCTGCTCATTAGTGGTTTTTAAAACTGGAGCTACCTAACAAATTTGAAATAATTTTAAAGTCATATGCTCACAGAAAACATACACATACACACCAATAACTTCTATGCTGGGTCTGAAAAAAATGAAACAAAAGAAAACAAAACCAAAACTTAAAATTGTGATGATTCCATGTAACTAGTCGCAAAAGTAGCTTGTACATTTATATTTTTTAATATTTAAAAATAGTCAATTAACATTCATCCCAGAGGCATGTTTACATTGCATTTTATTTACAGCAAGACACAGTCTTTCATCAGAAGTCCTGTAAGCATCCCTTCAACCACTGATTTAGCGTCATTAAATATAGATGTCTTTTAAAAGGCAGTTAATTTAGTATAAGGGGAAATGCCTCAATGCGTGCTAATAATGGGACTTTGTTCAGCATAAAAAATGAACCTTAATAAACCCCTTTCCTTCTCCATTGCCCTGGCTCCAGAATTTTCTAATGAGTAGCAACAGGAGCTCAGCAACCACTAAGGCCTGTTAACCTGAGTGTAATTGTGTCTAATAAGTAGACAGACCAGAATATTCATCAAAAGTTCAATTGAGGTATTCAGTATTACCTTACCAATTCTTACTAATGACTGGGAAACAAATTATGTGTTCTGAACTTGTCCATGAAGCAATGGTTTAGGTTCTGTGGGGAAGAAAGAACCATGGACATAATATAAAACTTTACTAATGAGCAGAAATAGCACTGGTACATATGTTACTTTGTTTTATTTTTGATGTGATCCTTTCAGTGCCTTCCAAATCTATACAAATACATAGTTGAGCAACAGTTCACTCTTTTTTTTTTTCTTTTACTTTAAGTTCTGGGATACATGTGCAGAATGTGCAGGTTTGTTACATAGGTATACATGTGCCACAGTGGTTTGCTGCACCCGTTAACCCGTCATCTAGGTTTTAAGCCCCACATACATTAGGTATTTGTCCTAATGCTCTCCCTCCCCTTGCCCTCCACCTCCCCGGCAGGCCCTGGTGTGTGATGTTCCCCTCCCTTTGTCCATATGTTCTCATTGTTCAGCTCCCACTTATGAGTGAGAACATGTGGTGTTTGGTTTTCTGTTCCTGTGTTAGTTTGCTGATAATGATGGTTTCCAGCTTCATCCATGTCCCTGCAAAGGACACGAACTCATACTTTTTTATGGCGGCACAGTCTTTTCTTTATAATACATAGCTGGATAGTTACTCATTATGTTTATTGAGTTCCTTCTACCAGCAGAATATCTGTAAAGTATTCAGAACTAAAGGAGGCTTTTAAAAGTAAATAGAAAGCAATGCTTTTGAGAAATAACCATTTAATTAGTGAGATTGAATCAACATATTCAGGCAAGCAGTAGCAAAAAAAAAACCCCACATTTTATAGAACTAAGTAATATAATGTAAAATAATTGTGGGATGGATTAGTGCCTGTTTGATTTCCGATCAATGCTTTTGTTAGAATGTTTTTTTAAGAAAAGGCTAAATATGCTGTTTAAGACTTATAAAAATCTTACCATGTAGATACTATTATCCTTACTTTTTGATAAATGAAGAAACTAAATCCTACAGAGGTTGACTAATCTACCCACTCACACAGCTAATAGGCCATGGGACAGGATTTGGATTTAGATCCATTCTGTCTCCAAAGCCTGAGCACTCTCCACTATGCCAAACAGAACTCCAAAGCCCTTTCAAGACACACCTGGCTCCAAGCTTGAGCTCACATTCATTTTGTCTGTCTCCTAAAGTGAAATTTTAGGTTGCCTATCTTGACTCTCTTCAGATAAAAATCCCTCAGAAAATTTTTCAGAGTCAGAGTTGAGATTGATTTCTGTGATTCATTTGTCACTGTGAAAAGAGATTAGGGCTGAAAGAAAGTGACTCATATGATGGCTCATGTTCACTGCAGCATGACTGGCAGCTTCTAGAACAGAAGAACAGACTTCTCCTTTTCTTTGGGGAGTAAGCAGCACAAGGAAATTTTACTCAGTAAAGCTGATGACAATTTTCTTTTAAATTGGACACTAACTCTCCCAGGAACACTGCATAGTAATATTCCTATGCCCATAAGATTTCAAGATAATCTTTTCGAAGAAGAAGTGCATTCTTTTTTTGGCAACTGTTTATATTATTTTTTATCTCATCTAATAATTTCTACAAAATTATATTACACTAGGCTTTTAGAAAAGAGAATTTGCTCTCTAAAGACTCTGAAAACAGAAAAATGAAATATCCCTTCCCTTGATTTGACCCACTCCTTCTAGTGTTACTAATTAAATAAGTTAGTTCTCAGTTGTCCTCAGATTGTATATGTGATTTGAAATTTCTTTAGAATTTAATAGTTTGTTAATTATTTCTAAATGGATATATTATTATTAGAAAGTGTCTTATTTATTTTATCTAGACTAGTTTTGATTCCTAGTTTCTAATAGATGAAGCTAAAACCAGTTTGGGGTAGTAATTCATGATTACTCTAGAAACGATATCTAAGTCATTGACCAAACTATCTGTTAATCAAGTTATAGTTAAGAAATGCAGAGGCTTTTCAAGTTATGAATAAATCTATATTGAAAGACAGTAACTCTGAGGAGTTGAAACAAAACTTTGGAGTCAGATAAAACTGAGCACAAATCACAGTGATAAGTTAGATATTACTTAAATTCCCTCAGCTTTGTTTTCTTCTGATCAGTTTCTCTAAAGACTTTTTATAAAAATTAAATGGGATTACATATGTGTGTGGGGGGGTATTGTATCTACATTATTTAGCTTACTATCTGGTACTTAGTAAGTGCTCAAACGGTAACTTGTTGTTTTTTTTTTTTCTTTTGATGTTTTTCAAGTCTTCATTCCCAGTCCTTTCATTAAAGATGTGCTCAGTTTCTTATATTACGTAGAGAATGGCCAATTATCTATTGTCACGATAATGCTGCGTAACAAACAACTAAAACATCCAGTGACATAGAGCAATAGATGTTTTTGCTTCCCAGTCCTTGATTTGGTGACCTAGTCTTGGCAGAACGCATTTCTATTGCTGGGAGCAGGATTCTTTAGGACTATTTCATTTGGGTCATCTTGTCTCTGATTCGCATGTTCTCTCAACCTTCAGCTAATCCATCCTGGGCTGGTTCTTTTCCAAGAAAGTTTGAGGAAGTGTGCAAGGTTATTGGGGCTGAGGTTTGGATGGCCAAATTCTCTACCTTATGAAGGAAGAAGCTGAAAAGTCACAGGACGAAAGATGTGGACAGAGAAAAAGGTAGAGAATTGGGGCTTTTTTTTTTACAATTAAACTTCCATAAATGTAAGAAGATGAGGTGGGACTTCTTGAAGAAGATGTTTTATTAGGGTTCTTCAGAGATACAGAACCAATAATATATATTGTGACCTTATATATTGTTTATATCTTATATATTATTGGTTCTGTCTCTCTGGAGAACCGTTTAATAGAACATTTCTTTGAAGAAGTCCCTTTTTCTTAGCCACCTCATTTTACAGATAGACAGATAGAGATAGAGATGTAGGAGGGGGATTTATTAGGGGAATTTACTTAGGTGATTATGGAGGCTGAGAAGTCCCATAATAGGCTGTCTGCAAGCTGGAGATCTAGGGAAGATGGTGACTTGGGCAAGTCCAAGTTCGGAAGCCTCAGAACAAGGAAAGCCAATGGTGTAGCTCTCAGGCTGAAGCTGAAGGCCCGAGAACCTGGGAGACCATTGGTGCCAGTTCCAGAGTTCAAGGGATGGAGAACCTGGAGTTCTGAGGTCCAAAGGCAGGGAAAAAAAGGGTGTCCCAGCTCCAGGAGAGAGAACGAGAGAAAGATAGAGATAGAGAGAGAGAGAGAGAGGAGAGAGAGAGAGAGAGAGAGAGAGAGAATAATAATTTGCCTTTTCTCTGCCCTTTTTGTTCTATTCCAGCCCTCAGCCAAGTGGAATGGATGGTGCTTGCTCATATTGGGTGAGGGTGGATCTTCCTTACTCAGTCCACTGATTTAAAAACGAATCTCTTCCAGAAACATCTTCACAGACATTCCGAGAAATAATGATTTTACAGCTATCTGAGTATGCCTTTATCTAGTCAATCTGACACCTGAAATTAGCCATTAAAGATGCTAATCAGTTTTTTGAAATTTTTTTCATCTGTTACTTTGGAGTTCTTAAGACTTTTAGCTCCAGAATTATTAGAGGGAATTACTATTTTATATAAATAATAATAATAATGGCTAATCATTATTGACTATATACTATGTGTTAGATATATTGGTGTTTCACATGCCTTTTCTTATTTAAATTTCACAGTGGCTCTTCAGAGTAGATATTGTTATTATTTCTATTTTAGAGGATAGTGAGTCTTAGAGAAATAAATTGTGTATTCATGGTCAGATGGCTAATAAGTAGCAGAATCAAGATTTGAAGCCAGGTTGGTTAGGCTATGGAAATCGCTCTGCAAAGGAGCTTGCGGTGAGCCGAGATCGCCCCACTGCACTCCAGCCTGGGCAACAGACCGAGACTCCGTCTCAAAAAAAAGAAAGAAAGAAAAAAGGAATTGCTCTGCAAATACCCTTCTTTATTAATTTTACTTATTGGCTCCTGCATGTGTCAGCCGAAAGAAAGAAAGAAGCAAACACTGACTAGTTAGGTAATTTTTACTTTGTATTAAATACAAATAAATTAGTTCATGTCAGAAGCAATAATTTTGAGACATAATTATTTTATGTCTAATTACCTCACAAGTTAAGCTGGAAAATACCTTGGAGGGCTCTTTCCTGCCTTCTGCCTTCAGAGCCTGTATTCTAATTGGTAGCCCTGCTCCCATGGCAGAATGAACCAATTAGCTAAGTTTCCATCCTGCTTTTTGCTAAAATGTCAGAACTAAAACGGGATTCATTTAAAGGAACACAATAACAAATGTAGTCTATTTAAAATAAGGCACCATAGCCTATATTTTAATTTAGAAGACCGAAATGATTATTATCCTTGAAATTTTAACAGGTTCTCGGTATTTTCCTCATTTTATTAAATGTTGTGATGTGTAATATCACCTGAGTCATGGAGGCATTTCTGGAGAGTTTCTGAGCACATGAAATCACCTTCACACAGAATAAATATCATTGACTTGGATGCATATGCACAATATATAAATGGACAGGATAACTGTTAATCTAAATACCCTTCAAATCATCCTTGGTTTCTCTCTTTGTTTGATTTCCATTGCCTCTCCCCCTCCTTCTGGTGCCATTTTCTTAGTATTTGTTTGTAAATCTATATATACGCTCTCTTTAATTTTTCCTCTTTTTTTTTCCCATTGTCCCTGCCCCTGTCTTGGTTCTGATTTTCATGATCTTTCCTTTATGGTGATACAGTTAATGTTCTATACGATTTTCTTGTCTTTAGTGGCTCTTGTCTTTTCTTGTCTTTACTGCCTCACCAACGGTGACACTAATTAAAATGTCAAGAAAAATATCCCCAATTTTCTTATTTTAACATGGCTTTAAGTACTCTTATTACTGATTAGCCTCATTTTTCTAGAATTGTCCCTCAGATTATTAGGTATCTTGCAGAGGTATGTCTGATGGAAAAATCCCTCTTCCAGTACAATCAACTTTTGGTGACAATAGGACAGGGCCAGGGAAGTAGTCTTGCTCTGTCGCCCAGATTGGAGTGCAATGGTGTGATCTCGGCTCACTGCAACCTCCGCCTCCCGGGTTCAAGAAATTCTCCTGCCTCAGCATCCCGAGTTGCTGGGACTACAGGCGCCTACCACCATGCCTGGCTAATTTTTATATTTTTAGTGGAGATGGGGTTTCACCATGCTGGCCAGAGCAGTCTTGAACTCCTGACCTCATGATCTGCCTGCCTTGGCCTCCCAAAATGCTGGGATTACAGGAGTGAGCCACCGTGCCTGGCAAGGTGGTGTGTATTTAAAGCTTAGAAATATCCATGAACTTTGACCCCAAACTCTACTTCTAATGATTTATCCTGTGAAAATAATTGAAGATGTTTACAAATATGTACAAATAAGATGTTTATCACAGCATTATGAACTAAATAAATTTTTGAGAAATTTAATTTAATTAAGATTTTGGAAAATAGCTTGAATATACAACAGTATGGAATTGGTTAAGTGAACGTTGGTACATCTAATGCAGTGGCCAACCATTAAAATTTATATTATAGGCTATTTAACTTTAGAGGGGGAAATAATCATAAAGCTTTGTTAGGAACATAAAAAAGCAGATTAAACAACTGTATTTTTGTGAGAATTTAAATATGTATGTATATACATGAAGAATCCTGAAAGTCTATATACAAAAATGTTCTTAGTGATTATCATTGTGAGCGAGATTATCCAAAATATTAATTTTCTTCTTGGTGTTTTTCTATATTTGAAAATACTCTTCAAGGTTTACATTTGCAACCAAAAGAAAACCTATATGTTTTATTTTTTAAATTATTGATTAATCTTTTATGTTGTCTTCATAATGAATACAATTTTTTTCTTTGCTTGTGCTTATCTATTGATTTTGATGTAGAATTGTTTTCTTTTAAAACACATCTATGTGTTGCTACTAATTATTTGAATGACAGTACCACCATTTAATTATTAACACAATACATTTAAGTAGTAATATTAACATATGACATTTAAGTAATAACATTAAGATGGAAATTATTCCCAGAAAACACAAAGATTTCAGGAATAGAGAATAGCTACAGGAGTCATAATAATGCTGCAGAGGGCTTCTTAGCTAGCCTCCCAAGTCTTCCATCAATATCTGAAAAATCAATTTTCTTACTCTCAGATTTCTTCTCAGTCTTAACGCTAAGACTGGCTTGAAACTGGGTAAGTTCAGAGGTTTTGGAGGATTACCTTATCAGAGTAAGTTTATCCAGTTGGTAATATGTGAATGTTTACAAAACTGTATTCATAAACTTAAAATCATAAACTGAACAGAAAAGGTTGATATTTATGAATTTATAGACAAGTTATTAATTAACTCTGTTTATTCAGTTAGAATATTCACATGGGGAAAGTTTCCAGGATAATTCTAGTCGTTCTCAGTGCCACTCCAAACAAAGGAACAACAGCAAGGTAATTTTATCAGGTTATGATTGTGAGACGGGAAAATTCCCTTGACCCCCTCAAGGGACTTGTGACTGGCAAGGGACTTGTGACTGTTTACTGTGACTTGTGACTGTTTACTGGCACGGGACTTGTGACTGTTTATTTGGCAGCCTCACTTAAACCCCTTGCAGGAGGGGGAGCACACAAGTCAGTGGGTGCAGGAGCTGGGACAAGTGCCTTTGGGTGCTGGCAGGAAAAAACCCTGTACCAACCCCTGGCAGTGTATTGGGGTAGCCCATGACCTCTGGAGTCCCAGAGGGTGTGTGTTACAAACAATGCTGTTTTAGCTTTGCTGTCTGCTGATTGCTTAAGTTTAAACTGCTCAGTGACTAGTCAATGTGATAGCCTTTTTGGGTTCTTGCACCCAGTGCATCCAAATTCTTGCCCAGCGTCTAGGAAGAATCAGGTCACACGAATGGATTGAAGGGTGGCACGTGTGTAGGATTGTATTGAGTGATGGAAGTGGTTCTTAGTGGGGTGGGGAGCTGGAAAGGGGATGGAGAGGGAAGATAATCTTCTCCTGGAGTTTGGCCATCCCTAGTCTCCAATGTCCAGCTGCCTCTTCTCCTCTTGACATTCAGACACTTCTCTTCTTCTCTGCCGTGCTGCTCTGTTCCTCTGCCAGTGGAGTTTGGGGTTTTTATGAGTACACGTTGGGGGGCGTTGTGAACCAGGATGGTTTTGGAAAAGGCAGCATTCAGGCAGGAAAACAGGAGTGCATGTTCTCATTTATGGCCATGGGTCCAGGCTTGACAGCGGAGCCCTTGCCAGGGACCCCACCCTTTTCTGCCTAGTATTTCCCGGCCTCCTTTCTGTATCAATTGTAGTTACATCTAAAGATGTATTAAGCTTTGAAACAAGGTTAGGGGCTTATAAGAGGAATCTGGAACTAAGACTGTGAGAATTGCAGGCAGCAAGAAAAAGCGTGGCTGCCAAAGATGCTGTTCAGCTTTACTAACTTTTCAGGAGAGAGTTAAGAAAATAGCAAGATAACTATTAGATATGCAAAGCCACTGAAGCCACAGCTTCTGATAAATCCTTGATGTTAAAGTATTTTTGAATAGATTTGTGAGGCAAGTCTATATTTCTTTAGAAATTTGGTCTAAATTACTCATTCGAACAATTATTTTTTAGAAATAGGAGAGTCAAATTAACATAACTGAATTCTTAACTTGTTAAACCAAGGTGTAATTGTACATTACTATCAACACTTAAGTCAAAAGCCTAATTTGTTACATAAGGAAGCTTTATTAATTCTGGTAACATCTCATCATCTATGATTAACTTACCATATTAAAGTGATCAGACATAGAATTATGCTAAACACATAAAATTCTGGGTAAGTTTTCTTATTTTTATTATTCTCAACTATTAAAATGCAAACAAAAATAAAATATTTTAAATTTTATTATATCAAAGCATATAGTCTAATGTTTTTGTAACATTTTTGAACACTCATAATTGAAACTCATATTAAATAGGGAAATAACCATGGGCATTTAAACAAATTTTCCCAGTAAAAAGTTTAAAATACAAATGTCTTTATATTGTACTATAAATGACCATAGTCCTCTAGATATATGACCCTTTAACGGTATTGTACAATGATATTCAAGTAAGTGTTTATGTGTACAGTATTAGAAAACTAATTAAAATAATACAATGTTCATTCTTATGCAGACACAAGGTAAGATCCAGCAACCCTTCCAAAACTTCTTAAGACCAAGCTATTCCATTATTCACTGAAGAGGAAAATTGTGACCTTCCAGTTTGGACTCCATATGGGTGAGTAGAGGCTATTAAATGGAATTAAAACTTTCATCAAACTGTAATCAAATGATATAAATTGCTAAAAATTATATAATGAGGGTCAGAAGTCCCATTACACTCATTTTCCCTTTAAAGCTATAATATTAGTCTTTCATATTCAATATCCTGCTAACAAGAAGAAAAAAATTCATGAGACTAGTATGCATCTAGTATACTTGGGCTTAAACAAGATTCTATGGCAAGCAACACTCTCTGTTATTTCAGCGTTTTCTCTACCACAACCAGATGGGCAGCTTTGCCCTCCACTGTCCCTGCTGCCCTCCTTGAGCTCTCAGCTAGCTCATGCCCCTTTTTAATATCCTCCCATGGGCACTGACACATTCTATCACCCATCATTCAGTTAAAATTTAACCTAATGAGCTACCATTATCTATAAGACTCAGTTGCCTATTATATTTCACATTTTTACAGGGAATAATTGATTATATTTCACATTTTACAGGGAATAAATGGACAATTATTATACCATTTATATAATCATTAATGATTCTATTTTTCAAAGTCCAAATAGTGTCAGACCAAGAGGAAAGATCTTTTCACATATTCATTCATTTAATAGATACACACACACACACACACACACACACACGAATTTAGGAATTAAGCACCTATTGTATATTGGGCCTAGTGCTACTATTGAGAATGCATCGAGGAACAAAGCCATACTATTCCTGCCCTTTGGTAGCTCACTTTCTGGAGTGATGGAGGCATTAATCAAATAATATAAGAATAAACATGTAATTTATAACTGGGTTAAGTGCAATAACAAAGAACTTAGTTGTGCTATGACAGGATATAATTGGAAATTTGATCTAATTAGGGGCATGATGACTGAACTAAGAGAAGAATATGTAGATGTTCACTACGCAAAGGAGGGGTATGGGGGAATGAAAATGCTCTAGGCAGAGGCATCAGAAAGGGCAAAATCCCTTTGAGGAGTGCATGTGTACGAATCATCTCTGCTTCAAGCTCTCTGAGAGCTGGAGCCAGGGGTCATGGTGGCATTCTTTCCCTTTACATCCCACCATTTTCCCACACATGGCACCAGCTCACCAGCTTGGTCAATGAATCTATGCCATAAGACTGAGGGGCAAGATGAAAAAAGCAAAGCAAAGCAAAACAAACAACAAACAGAATAAGCCAAGTTATTTGTGAAGTAACTGTGATAAATAAAATGTGCAATTTCCTAGCTTCTTTAGGTAAACATCTTTAACAATTTAAGCATTTATAATGTGATGCTGATTATTTCTAATGATTTTGCAATAAATCAATTAGATGGTGTGCTCTAAAAGATTTTTAAATTTCTGAAGCAAAGATTTATTTAACCTATATGGAATTTAGATATTATTGATAATATGATGATTAGCATAAATCTTTTTGGATACTTATTATTGCTTTGACATTTTCACACATCAATTTCTTTGCATAAACAAGTTTTTATATAGAGAACATAAAGAATAAAGAAAAAAGGCTAGAAAAGTCTTATGGCCACAGCAGTTAATTTTCTGACAAACTAGTTTTCTTTATCTGTCAAATGCTTTTTTCTCTTTTGGAGTATTATGCTCCAAATAAATAGTAGAACTTGGTAGTGATTATTCCCTCATGCCAGACCTGGAATGCTCTCTATCACAGTTACAGGTGAGACAGTCCAGAGTCCAAGTCAGAAAGAAATGCATTTTAATCTTGAAAAGCAGGTAGTTTCTGGAAAAACATAATCAGTAGTGATTCTTTAAGCAAGATAAGAAAGATAAGAAAAAGAAAGAAAGAAAAAAACCACAAATGCTTCCACTGTGGAAATACTCTAGTGGACAGGCAGATGTTTCCATCTGGGATGTGTGTGTGTGTGTGTGTGTATCTATCTATATATCACTACATTTTCTGGTAGTGATATTATATGTAGTATCAATAACCTGCCATGTTATTTCTCACTATAATTATATATATTCCTTCTCTCTAGGAAATAACATGGCAGGTTATTGATACTACATATAATATCACTACCAGATACTATATACTACATACAATATAACTTTTATCTTCTGGGTCTGAAGATAAAAGTGATAACCATAATTATTTTTACCCTTATCAGTGTTTTATGTCTTACCAAGAGGTAAAATCACTTTATAGATAATAGCATGAAGTTCAAGGCTGCCTCAGTTCTAATCCTAGGACATTGATAAAATTATGTAATTCTTTTAAATATTTTAAATCTTTATCTGTAAAATGGAGGTATTACCTCATAGGGGAGTTGAAAGAATAAAATGATATAGGCTACATATACATACATATACATAATTATATTTTTACATATATAAAGTATTATATTATCATATATAGTATAAATACTTCATAAAATATATACAGGTACATATACACAAATTTATTTTTCTGTACTTATCAAGTGCAATATAATGATGCATAGAAAAAAGATAAAATCTGACATCATAATCAGATTAATGATAAGAATATTTTTGATTTCCCATAACATAAGCCTTATGTAACCTAAAACATGGTGACACAAATTATCATCTACTACACCAAAAAGATTCCTCAGTATGTCTTGTACCATTACTGTTTTTGGCTTGGAAACAGGTCCCTCATAGCCTTCCTCTCTGGGCTGCTCATGTGTTCATGCTTTCTCGGCCCTGCTATTTATTTCCTAATAGACGGCTGTCTCTCTGAACCTAGCAGTCTTTCACAGGGACTCCCACTAGCTTGTATCCCAATACTGGATCCAAACTCTACCATTCTTCCCTGGATTCTAACTGAAACCAGGTGGTCATTCCTAAGGAATCAGTGATAAAGGTTGGAATGTAATGGAAAGGAAGAACAATGTATAGAATGTTTTTCTCAGATTCCTTTGTAAGTTCTGCTCCCTCCTTGTGGCTAGGGTTAGGAGATTTTCTCTTTATCACATTCAAAATGTTGGTTACCTCCTTGCGCAAGAATCCTGGCCAAATCAAACTCCTGCTATTGAATACAAAAAGACTTTCTACTTAGTCCTGCCTAAAGCATGCTTCTCGAATACATCAATCTGATTTTTTCCAAGGTATTTGACTCTGGGAAAATCTATTCCCTTCAGGGGAATCCTCATACTGGACTCCAGGTGTATGGTCTGGTCATGTGGTTCTAACATGACAGTCACATAAAATCTGGTCAGCCTATCTTAAAAACACCGTGTGTGTTAATCATAACCAGGCCAGGTGTGGATTGCCAAGCTCAGTTCAGTTCATTTTCATTGTCTTCTCATTAAAGGTTAACCATGTTTTAGGATTATAGTAAATTATTTTGGCATATACCCCACAATGGGTCATACATTTAGATATGTTTAGGGGTTTGACAAATAATGTAAATGCAGAAGTTGTGTAGGACAATGGTTCTCAAAATGTAATCCTGGGACCAGCAGCATCAACATCAATCACCTGGGATCTCATAAAAATGCACATTCTTAGGCCCCACTGACTACCCAGCAGATCAAACACTTGGGGAGAGGCCCAGTAATATGTTTTAACAATCCCCTCTGGTGATTCTGACTCATGCTTAAGTTTGAGAACCACTGGTATCAAATAATGGGGAGTAGTGGGTGACAGTAAACTAGAAAGTGCTAACGCATTAGAATCTAAGGTCAACAAACTGAGTTGCCCCAAACAAAATAAAAACACCACATCTGCGGGGAGAATTTATCCCATGGAACATGAGTTTATGCACGCAGATTAACAGGATTTGATACCTTTAATTTCTAGAATGCCTCAGATTTTAGTTGGTTAAGTTTGAACTGTCTAGAAAACACCTTCCCTGTGGTTATCCATCTTGCTGTGTTCAATTATTTGCTCTCTAAATAGCACAGTCTTAACCATTCAGATCCTTTGGAGTCAATGGAACATTCTCATAAAATAAGAATAGTAGACCATATTTGCACATTCCATGGAATAGAATGACCTGTATCGATCAATTTTCTTATTGAACTGAAAATCTATGAAGCTCATAAAAAGTCTTACTGAACATGTAGTCCAACATGTTTGCTTTATAGATAAAGAAAATGAGGTTAGGAGAGGCTGGGCAACATGCTGAAGATCAAACAGTGAGTCGATGTAAAGGAGTTTATGTTGTGGTTATCAGAAGAAATCAAATGCATATATACTACACATTGAAAGAGCTGTATTCTCTTTGAAATTAATATTCAAATTTATAAATTATGAGTATATAACATGTATGAAACAAAAATTCTCAATATAAATGCATATGTGAAATTATAATCAAGGCCAGGGTGAAAATTATTCAATCTTTACTTTATGAAAAAGTGGTATGTATGAGGAATTCTTTAAGTATTCCTATTATAATTAATACATTTGAATATGTGCAGCATGCAGCATGACAAAATAACTCAGTTTTATTTTCTCTGTCTTGATTCTTTTATCCATGGATCATAGGTTAGAGTGCCATATATACTTGAAGCTCCTTTCACTAAATGACAGATTTATAAGAGAAGGGTTCTTGTTTGCCAGGTTCCTGTAGTATCCCACTTTTCGGAGTTCTTGGCACACTGTCAGTTTTCAATAAATAGTTGTTGAACAAATGAAAGCAAAGACAAGCTATTTATTTTTCTTGCCTACTCACATCCCTTTTTCTGAAATTATGCTCCTTTAGCCTTAGCTGAGTATATGGCAGAACCTGTATTTCAGCCCTTTCCACGATGACCGATGGAATACATACCTGAGAGAGCCAGGGATAAATATGGCCAATTACTTCCCTGTAGGGAAAATATGTAATTGGGACATGGAGGCTTCATGAGGCTGTGTTCAGCACTTGAACTGGGTGACCATTAGGTTGACTATTTTCTGTGAAGTTTTTATGGTCAAGTGATGATTAATCACTTGTAATCTCTCAGGTGATCAGAATACTGCAGTCAATAAAACGTGCCTTTATGCTTGTATTTATAAGAATGTATAGATTATAAAAATAATTCCATAAATCATGTTAAGAAGAAATTAGTGTTATGAAGAAAAATAAAGCAGGATAAGATGATAGATATTTCAGTAGGGCAGTTGGGGACTGACTCGGAGCTGGTAACATTTGATCAGAGACTTGAATGAAATGAAGAGCAAATCATATGGAAAGTTGGAAGGATAATGATCTAGGCAGAAAAACATCAATCACAAACACTTGGAAGCACAAAGACTTGGTGGAGTGAAGTGAGTGAGACAGACTATAATAGGAGATGAGACCAGAGACATATTCAGGAGTGGGATTGGAGTGCCAAAATAAGGACCTCAGAAATTATTCTAAGAGCACTATTAAATATTTGAAGGTTTTAAAAAGAGGTGTGACTTATGTTGTGAAAAGGTGGTTCTGGTTGTTCAATAAATGGAAACAGAAACAAATTAAGGTGCTAATACTGGTGAAGAATAAGATAATCGCTTAGATTTAGGTGGTAGTGGTTGCTATGGTTTGGCTCTGTGTCCCCACCCAAATCTCATGTCAAATTATAACCTCCAATGTTGAAAAGGTGCCCGGTGGGAGGAAATTGGATCATGGGGCAGACTTCCCCCTTGCCGTTTCATGATAGTGAGTGAATTCTCATGCGATCAGGTTGTTTAAAAGTGTGTGGCGTCTCCCCCTTTGCTCTCTCTCTCTCTCGTGTTCTACCATATGAAGATGGTGCCTGCTTCGGCTTCTCCTTCTGCCAAGAGTGTAAGGTTCCTAGGGCCTTCCCAGAAGCAGAAGCCTGTACAGCTTGTAGAACCATGGGGGAAGTCTGCCCTATGATCCAATTTCCTCCCACCAGGCCCCTTTTTCAACATTGGAGATTATAATTTGACATGAGATTTGGGTGGGGACACAGAGCCAAACCATATCAACCACTATCACCTAAATCTAAGCCATTGTCTTATTCTTCACCAGCGTTAGCACCTTAATTTGTTTCTGTTTCCATTTATAAGCCACAGGGGTGGAGTTGCCCAAGTCCTTCGGAGCCCACCCTTTGCATCAGTGTGGCCTGGATGTGAGACATGAAGTCAAAGGAGATTATTTCAGAGCCTTAAGACTTAATGTCTGCCCTGCTGGGTTTCAGTCTTGCATGGAGTCTGTGGCCCCTTGGTTTTGGCCAATTTTTCTTTTTTTGTAATGCGGGCATTTACTCGATGGCTGTACCCCCATTGTATCTTAGAATTAATTAACTTTTTTTTTATTTTACAGATTCATAGGCAGAAGGGACTTGCTTTGTCTTAGATGAGACTTTGGACTTGGACTGTTGAGTTAATATTGGCATAAGTAAAGACTTTGGGGGATTGTTGGGAAGCCATGATTGTGTTTTGAAGTGTGAAAAGGACATGAGATCTGAGAAGGGTCAGGCACAGATTAATATGGTTTGGTTCTGTGTCCCCACACAAATCTCAATCAAATTGTAATTCTCATTGTTGAAGGGGGGCCTCGTGGTAGGAGATTAGATCATGGGGGGGAATTCCCTTTTGCTTTCATTGTTTTATTGAGTGAGTTATCACAAGATCTGGTTGTTTAAAACTGTGTAGCACCTCCCTCTTTGCCCTCACTCTGTCTCTCCTTTTCTGACATGTGAAGACGGTGTCTGCTTTTCTTTTGCCTTCTGCCATGATTGTAAGTTTCCTGAGGCTGCCTAGATGCAGAAGTCTGTATGGCGACAGAACTGTGAGAAAATTAAGCTTCTTTACTTCATAAATTACCCAGTTTCAGGTACGTCTTTATAGCAGTATGAGTATGGAATAATACAGTGGTGGATGGGCTAATGCCTAGATTCGAGATATATTGTGAAAGTAGAGCTGAGAGGATTTACTGATGGTTTAGATATGAGGTGTTAGCTAAAGAGATTTACTGGGTGAATCTGCTAAGTGCTTATGATGTCACTTATGGTAGTGAGAACACTTGGGGAAAAACAAGTTGGTAGGAGGTTGAAGTGGGCAACAGAATCAAGAGTTTGGTTATGGGCGTGCTAAATTGAGGATGCCTATTAGACATGGAAATGAATATATTAAGTAGATACCAGGATATGTGTCTAGAGTTCAGCAGAGTGATTTATCAAGGCAGTTTTACTGGATCAGTGGAGACAAAAGGATGTTTGAGGTGAGTTCA
The DNA here is from genome assembly GCF_028878055.3 of Symphalangus syndactylus. Classification (NCBI taxonomy): domain Eukaryota; kingdom Metazoa; phylum Chordata; class Mammalia; order Primates; family Hylobatidae; genus Symphalangus; species Symphalangus syndactylus. Next base: position 115,004,134 of record NC_072428.2, read on the forward strand.
AGAGTGAAGAAGAAAGGAAGTAAAGACAGTGGGTACAGACAACTGGTACAAAGAGTTTTTTTGAGAGGAGATGGAGAGAGGTTACAAGCCATAAGGGGATTGTGGGTCTAAGATGGAATATTTTAAAACATTGTAACTTGAATATATGTACAAGTATGGGAATAATTTTGAAGAGTATAGGAAAATGATGACACAAGAGAGAGCGGATAATTGTTAGACTGATATCCTTGAGAGGATATCCTTGAGATGAAGGGGCTGGCTATAGACAGGGAACAATTTATCCACACTAACAAGAATGGAGTCAGTATGTATGCGGACAGACACAGGACAGTTGGAGGACAGTTGGTGGACAGTTGGTCAGTATGATGGTAGAGGAACATGTGCTTTTCTGACTGCTTTTATTTTTTAGTGAAAGGTGAGGTAAATTTATCAGTTGTGAGTAAGGTATGAGAAGGTGTTGGGGGTTTCTAGAGAGATGAGGTATAACATTGTCTCCTCCAAGTATGTAAGAGCAAATTAACTAGGAAAATATCTTGTGCACAAGGGAAGACTGAAGGAAGAAGAAACCTAAAATCTAGAAAGAAATCAAGTGTTACAAGAGAGACAGAGAGGGTAACCTTGGTTCTAGCCCCACAAAAGGCTCATTATACCATTTGCCATTGGCAATGTCTCTGTTGCATAAATCCATTTCCCCTCCCTGAATTTTTTTTCTGAAGCTGGTTTGAAAATAGCTTGCAATCATTATTGATTCTTGATGAAGACACTGCATAAAGATAGAAGATATTATCGTCACGTACTAATCAAACTGTATTTGGTCCCTGGCAGTTCCTTTGAGGTCTTCAAAGCCTTTCCCACTCAGTCAGTGAAAATCATCACCTCATAAAGGCAGGAAAAAAAAGTTAATTTTCATCTTTAGAATTAAGTCCTGGAGGACACAGACTGAAGTTTATGTCATTAAAAGGTGATTTTGAAGAACATGAGATCAGTCAGTGTCAGTTTGTTTCTTTATCCCCTTTCCTCTCTATACTAGATAAAGATTCTACTGGCACAGAAAGATGGAGAAAATTGGGTATGTGTACTTCCAAACTTTTTATAAGCCATGGCATTCCTACAAATTTAAAATATTTGCAAAGGCAATAGGCTAAGGGCATTCTACAACAGGCCATAGCCAGCCACCCCAAAGAATGAGAGGATCAAAACCTTATTACACTTGCACATTGTATGCTTGTATCAAAATATTATGTGTATCCCATAAATACATACAGCTATTATGTATCTATAATAATTTAAAAATTTAAAAATCTTATTACACCAGTAAGCCATTTCCAGCACAGGTGCACTCTGGTACAACTGTAGGGAAGTTCTGGTAGAAGAAAGGGGAGGGCACAGATACTGGTATCAGTCCATTGGGGAGTTCTGAAAAGACTGAGTTCTAATCCTTACATATACACTTCTGGCCTGAAGATTGTGATTCTTTAAAAACAAAAAAGAGAGGGAGGTCAGGAAGGGGGAAAGAGAGAAAAAGAGAGAGAAAGAAAAAACGCTTTATGAACTTATGAGGAGATAAGTGAGTATGGCTTCTTGTTCTTACTTCCTCCTCTCCAGCTGCCTCTATTTCAGGATTAGACAAAAGAGGCTTTCCTTCCTTTCAGGAAGAATATAGATATGTACTACACTTTGCCAGTGAAAGGAGAGAAATGAGAGCTGTAGATAATGTGTGAAATCAACTAGCCCTCAGGTGTGGCATAATATCAGCTTTAGAAATTTGCTGAATAAGTTGAATGACTGAAACTTTAATGACTAGTGGTAGCTTAAAAAGTCCTGATTGGGAATGTCCTGTATCTTTGATTTGCTTCTGTTGACATGGATTTGAGCCTCTTCTTGTTGAGTATGACTTTTTATTTTGGGGTGATTTAAATGAATTGCTACAGCATTTGAAACCTCACCAATTTATTAATTATCTTTACAATGGAAATTTTAGTTTCTTTCCTGAGATGTTTTCTCTGGGCTATGAAGTAATTCAGGTAAAAATTGTGAGTATTAAGAGAGATAAGTGCACATGCTGCCACCAGTGCTGGAAATAAACGTCCTTCAAGGTCCACGATCAGTAAAAGAGAGAAGGGGGCTTTGGGGGAATGACACTTCCCTAAATAACTTGCACTGGGTGGCCCAAAATAAATCACATCACATGACTGTGTGAGAGTCAAGTAAGAAAGAAAAATAATTGAGTCATTACAATATTGGCTCCAATGTGGAGATGATAACTGTCCTAAGAATTAAATCTACTTAGTACATAGATTCATCAGAGAAAATCTTGATCGTAGATAAAAGACAACAAATTCAACAAGTAAATAGGAAGAAAAATTTATATGCCTGTTAATTTGCATTGATTTCTTATAGTATGTGAATTAGAAACTTGACTAATTTTATATGTAGCAATTTTTTTTTTTTTTTTTTTTTTTTTTTTTTTTTGAGATGGAGTCTTGCTCTGTCACTCAGGCTAGAGTGCAGTGGCGCCATCTCGGCTCACTGCCAGCTCCGTCTCCCAGGTTCACGCCATTCTCCTGCCTCAGCCTCTGATTAGCTGGTACTACAGGGAGGCTGAGGCAGGATGCCCGCCACCATGCCCGGCTAATGTTTTGTATTTTTTTTTTAGTAGAGACGGGGTTTCACTATGTTAGCCAGGATGGTCTCAATCTCCTGACCTCGTGATCCACCCACCTCAGCCTCCCAAAGTGCTGGGATTACAGGCGTGAGCCACCGCGCCCGGCCAAAATTTTTTTAAAAGTGATGGACCTTGGGAGGAATGTAATTGTGATTTCCAGGAGTGTGGGATACAAGACTGAGGTTCAGACATACATGCTGGTGTATAGTGAGATGACACAGGAAGAAGAAACACGTATATTTGGATCTTTATCGTAAGCAGAAGCTGAAATACGTTTAAAGAAGAATATTCAAGATTCTTTAATCTTGCAGTTCAAAATATATTCAATTTTTTTGAGAAACTTGAAGTTTTTGTCATATTTTCCCATTAATAATTAAAATAAGAAATGAAATTTAGAAATGTTTTTATATGCAGTCTATCTAGATAAACTGCAGTAATATGACTGTCTATTTTTCTAACCTGTGAATAATCTGTGATAGCATGTCTTGTGTTCTGTTAATTTGGTGTGAAGATGTAGACAGCCTTCTGTTCTTTTGTTTACAGAGTCTCTTAACTTTGTGGCTCCCCTGGCATTAATTTATTTTTTTGCTAAAAGGTAACAGAGTTACAAGTGCAAACATTTATTTAATCTGTTTAGATTTATAAAAACCATGCCCATTCTCTAGGCCTTTGGGGGCATGAACCAGATAAGAACATATGGTGTAATCTATTATTTTCTCAACTCTAGTTATGTGGAAAGGCATTGTTTAAATGTCAATGAGGAAATTTCAGATTGCCCGTCTTAGAACAGTGATTTCTTGGATAATGCTTAGGTAAATTTAATGAAGGTACATTTTATTTTCTTTAAATAATTCACCAAGACCACGATTTTCAATCTTTTTAGAGTAGGAGGATTTGTTCAGAATTCCCTTCTACTCCAGGAAATTCAACTAACCTTTTAGTTATTGCTGTTGGGCACATCATTTTTAAAAAATCTTTGTAGTATACTCTGAGTAAATTTACAGTATATTCAGATTGCTACCAGCCATGATTTTTTTCCAGCACCAATATTCTAAATTCCTAAATGAAAAGTAATTTTTAAAAATGTGACAAGTCAGAGAATATATTTTTAAAGAGCACAATTTTATCCACATTAAGTTTATATTTCCATGATTACTGTTGGCAGAATGGTTATAATTATTTTAGATAGTATAAAAGTGACTTCTGAACAGGGAAAGAAGGGGTGGGTCATGCCAAGCCAAAGTTTCAGAAAACAAAAAATTATTTATTTATTTATTTATTTATTTATTTATTTATTTATTTTTACCAGAAGCCAAGCCCAGAAAATATGGGTTTAAGGTTTACCTATATGTCCAATACAAGAGAAAAAAGAATATTCCACTTCTTTAGAAGGTTCTACTTTGATCTCCTGGTAAGTGGTTGAGAACAATTCTGAAATACTGGTTGATTTTTTTCAGCTCTTCCAAGTTGCTAATGTTCATGTACGTGAACACACAGACACACACACACACACACAGACACACACACACACACACACAGACACACACACACACACACACACATTCTTCCAGGGTATTCTTCAGTGGCAGGTGGGTGAATTGTTTTTTTCTCTCAATTTATATCTTAACTTTGTTTTTTTTTTTTTTTTTTTTTTTGAGACAGAGTTTTGCTCTTGTTGCCCAGGCTGGAGTGCAATGGTGCAATCTCCACTCCCTGCAACCTCTCTGCCTCCCAGGTTCAAGCAATTCTCCTGCCTCAGCCTCCCAAGTAGCTGAGATTACAAGCATGTGCCACCATGCCTGGCTAATTTTGTTGTATTTAGTAGAGACGGGGTTTCACCATGCTGGTCAAGCTGGTCTCAAACTCCTGACCTCAGGTGATCCACCTGTTTTGGCCTCCCAAAGTGCTGGGATTACAGGCGTGAGCCACCACGCCCGGCCTATATCTTAACTTTCATTGCTATTTTTGTCAGAAAGTCTTTGCTGAACTCTTGGGGTACTCATATTTTAGGGATCTGTACTATTTTAAGTAGTAAACACCACCAAGAATCTCAAATGTGTTAGGATTACATTATCCTTCGTCTACGTTCTTAGACAGGTCTACATGGCCTACTGGTGATTTTTAAAGAGATCTTCTATTTGATGAAAACTCCATATGTCCTATACTGTTAACATAGAGTGTAAAAAAAATGTAATCCCAGCAATTTGGGAGGCTGAGGCTGGTGGATCACTAGGTCAGCAGTTCGAGACCAGCCTGACCAACATGGTGAAACCCCGTCTCTACTAAAAATACAGAAAAATTAGCTGGGCCTGGTAGTGGGCGCCTGTAATCTCAGCGACTTGGGAGGCTGAGGCAGGAAAATCACTTGAAACCGGAAGGCAGAGGTTGCAGTGAGCCGAGATTGTGCCACTACACTCTAGCCTGGCAATAAGAGCAAAACTCCATCTTAAAAAAATAAAAATAAAAAGTGATACAGCTTGGAGAATTCGAGGATCAACTCTTTGAAAATTGGCCTACAGACATTTTTTTCATGCAAAAACCAGCGCTATTAACATTTAGAAAACAACATTTGGTTGAATTAAGAAAAGAAAGTTATGAAAGAATATGTAGAGATATTTATTTTAAAGAAACTAGAATGGATGTTTACTGTTTCTAGTGGTTCATATGTTTTATATCACTTATTACTAATGCTTTTTTTGGTCTATTAATTTGTATAATAGACTTACATACCTGAGGTTTAATAATGAATTTCCTATGGATTCAAAATATTTCATTCTAGGCAGTTACTTGCTCAGTATTTCACAGCAAAAGAAAGACAGCTGTAAGTGCTCATGGCTTCCTAAGCAGTGTCTCCAGCTTCTATCTCCTTCTGAAGCCCCAGATCTTCAGTTATCACTTCCACTTGGCCATTACGTGGAGAACAAAAACTCAGTAAATTAATGATGGAGCTAATTATTTTGAATCTACTCTTACAATTTTGTGTATTTCCCATCTCACAAAATATATACTTTGTTTTTTCCTCCTTCTCGCCACTATATTAAACAATGACAAATCTTTTTGATTCTGCCTCCTCAATATCTCTCAGATACAGTCAGTAGCCCTACCGCCTCTACTTTTTTTTCTTACTCCTAGATTGTAGCAACATATCCCTAGTTTCTTTTCCTGCCATTAATTTGCAATCTTCCAGTTTGTCAAAGTAATTTTGTGAAATGTCAGTCTGAACCTGATATGATGTGCTTACAACGCTTCAATGGCTCTCTGTTGCCCCCGTTATGACAAGCAAACACCTTAGCACAGGACACAAAGCCATTGGTGATCTAGCCTTTGCTTACTCTCCACTCTCATTAATTTCATACATAGCTTGGCAGAAGTCATTAGGAGGATGGTTTATGTTACTATGATGCTGTCTCCTCGATCTTATATGGAAGATAGCTTTACACTGAGTGTCTAAGGTAGCCAATGTTCTAGTTATTAAGAAAAAATAGGAGGTACCTAAACATCTCAGTCAAAATTTGAGGGTGAGATACCTTTGGCTAGTGGAATTCCCTTGTGTAATAAAGAATTCTTTAGCATTAAAGGACATTTGTAGGCACTCATGGTAGTGAATATTTGAGTTGCTTCATTTAGCAATTATGAAAAAGCTGCTATGAACATTCTGTTGATTTTCAGTAGGTTGAAGTTTTTATTTTGCTCGGGAAATACCTAGGAATGGAAGTGCTGGGTAATAGTATAGACCTAACGTTTAACTTTGTAAGAAATTGACATTCCTTTCCCAAGATAGCTTACACCCCTTCCAGGAATTTATGAGTTCTAATGACCCTGTATCTTTTCCAATTTTTGTTGTTATGTTATTTTAATTTTAGGGCTGTTGGACATTATTAATATCTTATTGTAGTTTTAATTTGTATTTCTCTAAAGACTGAGCACCTTTTCATGTGCTTTTTGGCAATCATATTTCTTCTTTAAGTGTCTGTTCCAGCCTTTTTCCTATTTTTTTATGGAGTAGATTGCTTTTATATTGCCAAGTGGTAGTATCTATCTATCTATCTATCTATCTATCCATCTATCTATCTATCTATCATCTATCTAAAGTGAATGTAAGCGTTTGTCAGTTAGATGTTTTGCACATATTTCTCCCAGTCTGTGGTTTGCCTATCTATTGTCTTCATTGTGTCTTTTTTGATGAACATACATTTTTAATTTTAATGAAGTACAATTTAGCATTTAAAAAATTTATGCCTTTGCTTTCTGTGTCCGGTCTAAGAAATCAAGATTTAATGGTAAGCTATAAAGATATTCTTCTGTGTTTTCCTCAAGAAGCTTTAGGGCTTTAGCTTTAAAATTTAGGTTTATGATCCATCTCAAGATAATTTTTATATGTGATATAAAATAGTGGTTGAGTCTCACCTTTTTTCCACATGAGTACTCAATTATCTCAGAACCATTTGCTGAAAAGACTTTCCTAATTTAATTACTTTGGGACCTCCATTGAAAATCAATTGAATGAGATTTCTGCTTCTGCCTGGCATGTAGAAAAATGGAAAGAGTGCCCTGTCCATTCTAACAACTATAAGTAGCTAAATAAACCAAAAAATCTTAACTTTTTGAGCCTATCAAAGAGCTGAAGTAGCAGGGCAATCAAGTAACGTGAAATAAAGGTGGAAATGACCCCTCCAGGGATAATGGCACATACAGATTGGCTGATGTGTGGCAGAGTGTGGGAGAAAGAATGGCTACCAGGTAAGCGATAAGAATCAGTTTAAAATTTAACATGTTATTTGAGGCCAAGTGTGGGCTGGAATGTCAGATCATAATTTGTCACAGATATCTGTTGCTAGGTCTCATGAAATTTCACCCAGGGCATGCACAACTTAGTGTATAGTTAAATAGTGAGAGAACCCTATGCAAAATTTCTACACCTCCTTTTTTCTATTCTGCAGACTCTAGCTAACTTAATGGCTCAGAACTGTAGTCCTTCTTTCCCCAGCTAAGCAGAATCCTTGTGCTCTGTTTGGGTTTCACCTCTCTGCACTGTGGTCTAGAAAGTGTTTCCAGGAAGAGTGATTGTTAGGCTTACTTAGGTATTTTCCTATCTGTACTCCTGTTCCCTGTATGCTGTCCTCTGAAAAGAATTGCCTTTTATATATTTCATAGTTTTACTGTTGTTTTTGGCCAGAGGACTAGTCTGGCAGATAGTCTTCATGGCCAGAGAATGTTCTTTTCAAGATCTTCTGCTTGTTAGTTAAAAAAAAAAAAAAAAAAAAAAAGAACTCAGATGCACAAACATTCAAACACACAATACAAACACAGAGAAAAAGTTTTTTAAAAGTGAGTTGATTAAGTAAATTTCAATATTTTCTTAATAAACCACATCAAAGATGGATTCTGAATTTGAAACCTTTCTCTTTAACAATGGTTTCATTTTTATATATTTAGCTTTGCTTTATCTCTTTATACCACATATTCTCTGCCTTATGGCCTTACTTTTTCTTTTCTCTTGATAAAGTATTTTAAAATGCATAGCAATAGCCAATGAGAGAGACGACTAGTCCAGGGTCCATCTCCCAGAGTGTAATGGACCCCAGTTTATATAAGCGATTTGAGTAAAAATCTGTTGCATAATTCATAGGCTTTTCGCGAGATATAGTGATTTTCTGATGATAATTTATGATTATGGGTGGAGAAATATTTAGATATTTCTTTATTGTTCAATCAGTGAACAAGAAATTTTTTTGAAGTGTCCAGGCACCATCTCTTCCTGTTCAGGTCCAGAAACAATCCTTTTTGGTTTATTATTTTCAAAAGCACTATTCATGCCCAATTTAATTTCTGTTACTACCTCATGATAAGGTAGTTAACAATGCTTTTCTATCTCACAGTGCTATGGTTCTTTGAAATGTACTTGTATTGAAATAATATGGGTCTTTTTTGCTTCTGTAGTTAGTTTGTTATTTCTATTCATGTAATGCTGATTACTCAGTAATAATGATGCTCTATTATCTATTGTGCTGCCCATAGACACTGGCTTCCAATGATTCCCTCAAAGATTGTTGCTTTGTTCAATTCATAATGACCACAGTTGCCAGTCTTACCCAGAGTATGCAGGGAAATCTGAATAATAATTCATTTTCACATTAAATTTATTATTTAAAATTTTCTAGTATAATGGTAGAGCAATGCAACCTTCAAACATGTATTCTTTTGGCTGTAATCATTACATTCACTGCATTTCTAGAAGGCGATCTTTCAATGTGGACTGGACCTCTGCCTTCCACATATGGCATCCAGTGGGCTGGTAGACAAGAGGCCCAGGGAGGGAGAAAGAATAGCACCATTAGTTCAAGGAATATCCATGTGTGTCTGGCATAGTCTAAGACTGACCCAGGAGCTTATAACTTATGACATTTATCAGGAAAAGAAAGAACCAAAGAAAGATTGATGTTATGTGCATGAGTCTCTAAAGATTTTGCAGAAGACAGTGCTTGACATGTGGCACAAAGCCTGCTACTAAAGGGCTAGAGTGATCTCCTTGAGTGTTAGCAGAAAGCAGATGTATGGTAAAAGTCATCTGCTACCCTCCAGGCACCACTGGACTAGAGGTGTCACTATGGTTGGAACAAGGGCAAGAGCTAATGAATGAGTCCACATATGTCACATGCGTGACTTGAGCCCAAGGCTCAGTGATGGTCCATCAGCAGCCCAGAGCCTTTAAGTCATCCTATCTCCAATGTGAGTGAGAATCACCCAAATTAATGTGCCCACACCATTATGGTAGCTCAATTCTATGAGATCCCATGGAATAAATACCTTACCAAACAGCTGGAACAATTTTTTTGCTAGGCTGTCTTTACAGGTCTGAGGCTCAACCATGATATCCAGAAAGACCACATAGGTTGAGTGAGTCCTAGAGCTTCTCGGGCATCCAGTTGAGTCTATGTACTGAATAGAGGGTCACAAAATGTCCCAAGTAAAAAATCAGGTGCTAGGATTTATGTCTATGCTCAGTCTGGACTATACTCAGATGGCACTGGTGGCCCCAAACCATGCCAGGCATAGGAGAGGGACTTAGAAAGTTTTGAGGAAGGTACTTGGAAGCATGCATTTCTTGAGGTGTTGGGCCTAAGGCGGAGACCTTATGTTCAGATATAAAGGCAGCACTGAGGCAGACCTGAGTTAAAATACCTAGGACATCCAAACTTTCAAAGTGGTTTAATGAAATAATTTTTTTAAGTGGAGATAATCCAAGCTGATCTAAGTAAGAATGAATTGTATTCTTTTTAGTATTCAGTGTGACTATATTTAAGTACTCATAATAACTTAAGAATTAATAAAGCTGTATATATGCACATACGAACTGATCCTTTTACTTGAAACTTCATAAATTAGTGATGTCTCCTGAATAAACAAAAGAAAGAACACTAAGGAATATTATATGTGAGAAAATGGTTTTTTTCCATGATATTATCCACAAAAGTTGTATGGCAAAAAGTGGTGCATTAATTTATTTGTCCTAAATTAATTCTCTTGAGTTTGAAGAAATAGGAAAGAAGGGCTAGTATTCCTGAATTTGTGCAACAGATATGTGATCACACTATCCCTGCGCTCTATATGTTCAGAAGTTTCAAGGAGCCGCAGTTTTCTGGAACTATTCACAACTCTGTACAGCATGTCCATATATTTCTATATTCTGGCAAAATTGTTTTTAAAGTTAATAACATAATTTTACAAAACCCTTGATTTCTAACCTTTCTGAATGTTAGAGATTGCATATTGCTAAGAGTAAAAAAATTCTCATAATTTTTATCCTTGGCTAGAATATAAAATTTTTCTCTTTCAAGGTCTTTTAATTTTAGAAAGATGGAAAAGCCTGAAATCTTTAGTTAGCTTTGAACTACAAGGATTCTTGGGTTTGTAGCTACCATTTAAATAATGTGAAATCACATAAATCCTGCATCTATGTGGAGGATAAATAAATAAACTGGCAAAGGTAAAAAAAATCAGTGAATCTAATTAAATACTATTCACAGAAACCAAACCAAACCAACAAAAAACCCTACAAGAATATATATAGACACCAGTAGATATTTGAAATTAAGTTACACTTCTCCAACCCTGCATGTAAGGAATAAATTGAGTGAAATTTATGGTATATTTGGCCATAGATTAAGATGAACTGAAATTTTTAAAGTTCAAAATTCCTCAGTCTAAATGAGTTTGATGTTTGTCAGAAGTCATTAAGAAAATCCAACTAATTCTAGTGATCTCTTAAACCTTAAAAACATTACAGCTGTACCCACTGTCCCTGAAATATGAAATATGCATTTCCATATAAAGTACAAGCAAATAATTTACAGTGATTATGAATTAAAAAATGCAAGAAACTTTTCAAGTAAGAGATCTGACCCATTAAATTATTCCTGAGCTCAAGTGGAGCAAGACTCCTGGATCTGTACATATTGGTTATGTACCCCAGAAACCTGAAATGTTTTTTAAAGTCACCTCAAACCTTTTAATCTAATTATCTCAATTCCATTTCTCATACATACATTTCTTATGCTTCTATAGGAATTTTAGGAAATATTGAGGATCCGGGAGTCTTATAAAACCATGACTTCTCAACCTTAGTGCTATTGATATTCAGTGCTGGAAAAGTCTTTGATGTGGGGCTGTCCTGTGCATTGTAGAATAATTAACAGTGTTCCTAGTTTCTACTCACTAGATGCTAATAGTGCCCTGACCTTCTTCCCCTCATTATGACAACCAAAAATGACAGGAAACATTGCCAAATGTCCCCTAGGGGGCAAAATTCCTCCCGGTTGTGAATAAATGCTGTGCATTACAATTATACAGGATTTAGCTTCATTGTTGACAAGGAGCAACTGCAGAATTTTTCTGCTTCCCCAGAAAAACAAATACTTTAATATGTGGGAAGAACAAAGAATGATATAATTGTACACATTCCACTGATTATATCCATAATGCATAGAAGTAAAAAGCTTAAGACTGACTGCAGCACACAAATATGTATTATTTAATCCAAGTATCATCCTGCACACTGCAGTTGTTTGTTTCTTACTAAGTTTGAATTAGTTGCCAGCATTTACAATCAGACTATTTCAATGAAAAACCAACCAATTACTGAAATAATTATGACTTCTCTTGAAAATTAAGTTCTAGCAAAATTGTGCCCCAATTCTCAAAAGAATAACTCACTAGATGTTGCCTTCTTTAGATACGACAATGTGTTCTCTGTTTTATCACACCTGACCTATTTTTAAAATTTGCATTACATTACCTATATAGTCTTATAATCACTTGAATTTAAAACTTCAATAAGTGAGAAAATTTAATGTTGAATCAAAAGCTCAATTAACTTTAAGGAATACAGTCTAAGCTCTAAAAATAAAGAAGAAAAAGAAGAGTATTAGTGGAGAGGAGCAATTGGTATGAGGAAGAGAAAGAATGATTCATTATTTTCTGCAATCCAATGGAACTGGGTGTTACATGTTGTTATAGATTTTAGCAATTAATTCACTTGTGATAAAATTCTTTGAACTTTTCAAAATGAGTTTTGAATTTGAATGAGTAGGATAACAGACAATATAAAAATAGTATTATCTGTCTTTCATCTATCTTGAGTTAATTTTTGTATAAAGAAGGGGTCCAGTTTCAATTTTCGGCATATGGCTAGCCAGTTATCCCAGCACCATTTATTGAATAGGGAATCGTTTCCCCATCGTTTTTGTCAGGTTTGTGGAAGATCAGATAGTTGTAGGTGTGCGGTCCTATTTTTGGGTTCTCTATTCTGTTCCGTTCATTTATGTGTCTGTTCTTATATCAGTACCACGCTACTTTGGTTACTGTAGTGCTTAGCAAACTAATGCAGGAACAGAAGACCAAATACCACATGTTCTCACTTATAAATGGTAGCTAAATGATGAGAACACACACACCTAGAGTGAAACAACACACACTGGGGCCTTTCGGAAAGTGGATGGTGGGAGCAGGGAAAGGATCAGAAAAATAACTAATGAGTACTAGGCTTAATACTTGAGTGATTAAATAATCTGTGCAACAAACCCCCATGACACACATTTACTCATGTAACAAGCCTGCACATGTACCCCTGAACTTAAAAGTTAAAATAAAAGTAGCATTATCTGGACTGCATTCATAGTATTGAAAAGATCAGATAAATCAAGTTGTGGGGCAGAGACACATTCAAATAAGTAGAATGACGGGTCAATCTTCATGGCATCTTAGGAATATGCATTATTCTCTGAAAATGTATAGGGATGCTTATATTATGAATGTATATTCTCTAGCTAGTAATAAATACGGTACAAATTACCATGAACAATAAGTCATCTCCTTTTGTTATTTTATTTTAGATTCCAATTGTGAAAAAAAAAATTGTGCCTAAAGAATATAGTCCCTTTATAGAATTGTTTTGAAACCTATCACAGGTATTTCTACCCAGGTAGGTATAAAGTTGTACCTTGAGGGCTATGGAGTATAGTTTGGTTTCATTAGTTCCATTTTTTATTAGTACTACCCTGGAAAAATGCCTTCCAAATTACCATAAGCAGAGATCTTTTAGGGACTCAAATTGACACAGGGTGATTGTTCCAAATAAGCATAAATGTAGTATTTAGAGAAAAATTTTAAATATAATTCTTTATGGATCCAATAATTCTGGGAAAATAATTCCATGTCTTTGAGAGGCGATTCTGTTGCAACTTTTCAAATAAATATAAATTCTTGTCTACAAAATACATATTAGTCGCTGGATGCATTTTACTTTTAGCACATGCTGTTTGGAATAATTTTTAAAATACTTTGTTATTTGCATGTAGTTATAAAATGTAAGCAAATAAAATATATATCAAAATATTTCAAAATATTAATATTTAAAAATAATTGAAAGCAGAAGTAGTCAGTAATAGTTGGTAAATCACCAGTTCATTGTAAATGAAAAAATATTTGAAGCAAGAACACTGTTTACCATCCATAAGGGTTTTTGCTTTATTTGTCTTAAAAATCAGAGATATTGGGAGTAACCCATAAAACTTTTTGTCAGAAGAAAGAAATATTACAGTTCCTTTTTGGAGTCAAATAAGACACTGCAGTAAGAATCAATGTTTTAATAATTTTTAATGTATGCAGATTTTATAGATAACCCAGAAAAATAATATTATCATTTAGAGTAGTTATTTAATACTTACAATTTATAGTAGAATGAAAGCTCTGTATTTTTTTGTTAGAAGTTTTAGTCATGAGAGACCTCATACATAGATAAAAGGCGTAGTATTCTAATCTGGTACTTTCCTTTTTCCCCTCCAATATGTTAGTATTAGTTGGCAATAGATTCTCCCTAGCTAACACTAACTTAAATATAAATAAATAAGGATTTTTTAAAAATGTAGCGATAACTTGAAGGTAGTCCGTAATTGGCCTTAGCTTGGTTCATTTGTGTCTGGGCTGTTGATTTCTTTGGATGGTGATTAATCACTCAGGCATTTAAGGCATAGCAAAAAGGAAAATATAGTGCTAGTCACATTTCTTACTTTTCATTAAGAATATAAAAGGCTTTTTAGTTTTCCTCTTATGTCCTGTAAGTCAGCACCATGTCACATGATGTTCCTGGCCATGAAGGACATTAGAAAATTGAATATTTGTTTTTATCAACTTTTACAGTAATAGGCAAACAGGGAGGTTGGGAGGAAGTATTGACCACAATCTATGTCTAAATAATAATTTAGTTTAATTTGATTATGAAATGATATATCATATAAATGGAATTGAAGACTAAATGTTTTTAAGAAGTCAGTTTTCTCCAGTTTTCTGCAATCACAATTCTAGCAGGGTTTGTCTGGGGGAAATTGACAAGTTATTTCTAATGTTTTCACGGAAAATCAAAGGCTATGAATAACTAAGGCAATCTTGAGCAAGAACAAAGCTGGAAAATTTATATACCAGATATAAGATTTATTATTTGACAATAGTAGTTAAGACTAAAGTATTAACAGAAGGATAGACAAATTGAGCAATGGAGCAGAATAACTGTTTCAGAAATCACAAGTATATGATCGTTTGATTTATAACAAAGGTGACATGGCAGTGCAGAGGGAAAAGAATGGTCGTTTTAACACATGGTGCTGGGTTAGTTAAAGGTCTAGGTAGAAATAAAAATAAGTGGCAATTCCCTACCTATACCATACAAAGCAAATCATCTCAAGGTGGACTGTAGGTTTAACAGGAAATAGAAAACAATAACGCTTTCAGAAACTATTAGGGTCTCTCTCTCTTTCTCTCTTTCTTGATTTCTCTTCAAATTTCTTTCTATCTCTCTGCCTCTCGTCTTTATGAAGTACCTGAAAATTGTCCCTAAGCGTTTTCTTAGGAGAAATTAGATTTAGATCCTTGGAAGTTGTATAATTAATTGCTTGGGTTATGAGAGTTGGGTAGGTCTGAGAGGAATGAAAGTACAGAGCGAGTCTCTAAAATCAGCCTATTGATTGCATGTAGGGAAGTTGCCATCCACCTCCCTGCTTTTACTCCCATTCTATGTTAAAGGAATTATACAGAAGGAGATTTTGTAGTACTTGTGCAGCATCAGTTGGTAACAGATGTCTGAAGCACTCATTTGTTTAAATAATCCAAGCTTTTACGATCGACAGCTTAATTTAAGCAATATGTTGAAAATAACGTTTATTTCTGGCCACTGCTTTTAATGGTCAGGATACAAATGTATGGATTTTTCAAGTGCCTGTTTTTCCAGAGATTTTCTTAAGCAAATGCCATGAATTTTTCCAATAGAATAAATACTTGACGTTTAAACAGGTAAATAATGAAATCTTCGTCCCTCAAAGAGGGATTCTGGGACAAAGTGCAAGATGGAAAATGTTGGGGGTTGTTTCAGGTGACAGAGGTAAACTGCTATGATTTTAGGGACAGGGAGAAATTCCTTCTGGGCTGAGGGATCAGAGGTGATTTTGTGGAGAAACTGACATTTTAATAGGAATAGGTAGTTAGAATTTAGAACCAGAGAGATGTAGTTTGAGGCATTCCTGGGCAGTGAAAAGACCATGAGCAGAGTGATACAGGTATGAAATCAATATATTCCAATCGTCAAATATAATTTAAATAATCAGTAAGCTGATTAAAATTATTATAGAGGAAACTCATAGCTTACAGTAACAAAATTACAGAAATAAATGAGAATGAATTTAATAAAGAGGAAGGGTTTAAACTATCTACAACTAGATGCCAACCTGGAATTTCTGTGATTAAACTGCTGAAAAGAAGTATAGGTTTGCACATTCACGATTGTTAAAACCTGATAAACTATTTATAAATCATTCTCTCAACAACATGCCTGTTAAATAGAATCCTCAATACAAAAATTCCATACCTAAAATAAATATCACAATGAAAATTACACATAATCTTGTATAGTACATGTGTTTAAATTAGTGTGACTATGAACTGTAGTTTCTCTGATAAGAAATTATCCAGAAACGCTCAAAGTAAAAGTAGGTTGCATGGGACGAATAGGCATTTTATATTGTCTGACACTCATCCCTGCAGTAATTTAATTTTATCTTATATGAAGTAGGTCATTTTGTACAGATATAAACTTTCTGTTGTGTACTGTTCTCCCTTGACATCCATGTTATATTGACATCGTAATTTTTTCTGTAGTTCTTAGCAGTTTTTATGCCACCTCAATTTGTAAAATCACGAGGTTTTACCCATATTACAAATAAGTAATAGCAATGATTACCTAGTTACCTAAACTTGTCTGTTTTTAGTACCCATAGGTATAAAAAGAAATTTTTCTTTCTATATTTCATTCAGAAGCATGTTATATGGACACATTTATTTATATCTAGCATTATGTCAATCTTGTTTGGTGTAAAGCTTTATGAAGTAGGTAAAACAGGAACGTAAACTTGCTAAGAAGTATGAAGATAATATATATTGGTTTAGCAAAGACTGAATAATATGGAACCTCATCTATCTCATTGCTAACTTATTTTTTTTTTTACTTTTAGCTTTTCCCATCATTGTTAGATAAACACAACTAGGATAGAAAAATTCTGACGCTGACATCTTATAACCAGGCCAGATAGATGCAGTTTATTAGAACTATGTGGAAAAATAGAATAGGTTGGTCAGAACTTATCTTGGAGGCAGAGTCTGGCATAGACTAAGATGTCATTTGGAGTTTAGGATTCTTCACACTGTCCTCTTGGTCCTTCTATTCTTTTTGAGAAGCCATTAATAGGCCAGAAGATAGATCTAATTAGAAAATTAGAATTGGATGAGCACGGCATGTAAATAGAATTTTGTGTATATAGGATTAAGACACATCCAAATCCCTGAAACTGTTGTATTCTTGAGTAGCTTTTTGTTTTGCTTTGGTTCAACAATTTTCTTTTTTCTTTGCATTTTTTTTAGTGTACACTTCACTTACTCATCTCTAAACTCTTTCTGAGAACAATAAATTTATTTCAAATATGTTTTAACTTTGAGAATATATCTTTGGAACTCCTCCTTCTCATCATCCTGGGATTTCGTTCGTCTCTCCATGAGGCATCCTTGATGTTCTGGATCTTTTCTTGATTTACTTCTTCATTTTGTTAAAATATATCCTTTAGAAGCTTCCTGATAAAGGATACAAGGGAGATTAATCTTTTGAGAACTTGAGAATTGCATATTTAAAAATGTACATATTCTACCTTCATAGGAGATTGAGAGTACAGTTCAGTATGGAATTCCAAGTTGAAAATTGAGAATATAGTGACTGAAAACATGTTACGTTGGCTCCATTGTCTTTTTTCTAGTGTGACTGTGGAAGAATCCAATGACGTTTCTTTCCTAAACTTTTGTAACAGCATTCCTTGTCATGAATCTTTTCTCATCTCTCTTACTGAACACTTGGTGAGTATTCTAAGGAGAAATCTCATATCCTTCAGATATCCCTCTAGAATGTTTTGAAATTATTTTCTTTATAATATATTCATCTTATTTTTTTCTGAAACTGTACTTATTCAGCTATGGCACATGCTGAATTGGATCCAATTGCCATTCTACTTGCATTTTTCTTTTTCTCTCATTTATCAAAGATTTTCCTCAACTGTATCTCAGCTACAACTCTTTAACATTATTTTTCTCCAATCATTATTTTCTCCAATCATTATAAGTCAAGAATTTTGTACTTTTCTTACCAAACTAAATAGGCAGTGACTTCAAAAA
Organism: Symphalangus syndactylus; assembly: GCF_028878055.3. Classification (NCBI taxonomy): domain Eukaryota; kingdom Metazoa; phylum Chordata; class Mammalia; order Primates; family Hylobatidae; genus Symphalangus; species Symphalangus syndactylus. Next base: position 115,022,060 of record NC_072428.2, read on the forward strand.
TATTTAACAATTTATTAGTTAGAATAGTTTGTCTTAGGTGAGTTTCCCTACAAGCAGAATTTGAGGAGGGATTTTCATTCAAGGTGCTTATGGAGGGTGCACTCTCTGGAGAAAGAGAATGAAGGAAGTATCCTAGGTCAGGAGAAGCAGCTAAGCAAGGTTGCCCTTTAGTTGAAGTCCAGCTTCAGTCTGATCCCCTGAGAAGCTTTCGATAGGAATTATGTATGAACATGCTTTCCATCTTGAGGCAAGTTGGTCTATCAATTAGTCAATAGTTAATGTGGGAGAAGGTCAGAGGGAATGTACAACTAAGGCCATTCCCTGAATAAAGAAAATCTGTAGTTAACAGCCAACATTCACAGTGGCAGTGGTATGCACAGGCCTGCCTGATCAAGGAGATCTGCATGGGGCAGCAGCAACATCTATTACATGTCTTTACCATTTGAAAGCATTGAGTATATTCATCAGGCACACCTAACAGCAAACTGTTTTATTTGGCTTATGGGAGAGCTTGATACAAATGAAGGTGTTACATTTCATCTCAAGAGTTTGATTTTGCAAAAACTTTAATAAGGAAGATGGTCTTCAGTCTTAATAAAAGTAAAATTAAAATATTTAATATGCTATATGCAGTGTATCTACATAATTTGGCAAACTAACTTACACTCTTTTAGATCTTGCTAAGGAGTCTGGATATAGGGAAAATGGCTGAGTCTTCAAAAACTTTTTTTTTAAAACAAAATTCAATTTATTTGTTGGTTTGCTCAAAAGTGATTTTTTGGTTTGATCATTTTGCTTTGAACCTACTAGTTGTTTATGCTTGACTACCAGGCATATTGCAACTCAGAAGTGGGTAATAATCCAAGATCAGAATAAGTGACTCAAACACAGCAGCCAAGATGCTACCCAAAGGGAGTAGCCATTAAGCCTTTCATTTACCCTCAGATATTTTTAAAGCATTATGACTGTCCTAAGTACTGGAGATTCAGATGGAAAATACATAGTCCTGATTTCAAGAAGTTTATTAGAGTGTAAGTGTGTGGATGGGTGAGGAGATGCCAGTTAACAAGCATAATTGAATAGTGTAAGTGCTGTCATGTGTGCTATAGACTCTAGGTTAGAGAGTGTCAGCAGCTCACCCAGAATGGGAGTAGGAAGTTAGAAAACACAGCAATAAAAAAATAACCTCAGTTTTGAGTTTTAAAGCACGTGTATAATTTTATCAAGTGAAATGGTAGTTTTGGGCAATGAGTGTTATACTGGACCAACAGGAATCACTAAAGAATTTTGAGCAGGAGAATGTCATGGTAATATTTCTACTTTAGAAATAAAATGTATTTTCTTAATTTAATCTATGTACATTAAAGGGAAATTCTAGGGACATGGTGTCTGAACTCAGATCTGTGAAGTCCTCTCTTTTAAACCCTTCTTGGAGTAAGACCATAGCCCTGATGGAGTGGGAAAATTGATGTTAACTGGTATTAAGTAACTTTACTAGGTACCCTTAGGTGTGGTTTTCTTTACTACTAGCCTGTTTGGGTTCCTAGGGCTTCTCTAATTGGTGTCTTAGTCAGTTTGCACTGGTATAACAGAATACCGTAAACTGGGTAGCTTAAACAACAAACACTTATTTCTCACAGTTCTGGAGCTGCAAGTCCAAGATCAGGGTGACAGTATAATCAGGTTCTTGGTGAGGGCCCTCTTCCTGTTCCACAGACAACTCCTTTTTTTGCTGTATTCTCAAACTGCAGAGAGAGCTCTGGTCTCTTTTCCTCTTCTTATGAGGATGCTAATCCATCATGAGGGCACCATCCTCATGATTTTGTTGAACTTGATTACCTTCAAAGGCCCCTTCTCCAAATACCAATACATTGGGGTTAGGGCTTCAACATATGAATTTGTGGGGAGACATAAGCATTCAGTCCAAAATAACTGATTTTGAAAAGTTCTGTCATCATCTCTTTAAATATTTCTTCTACTCTTTTATATCTCCCTCCTCCTTCTGAATCTCCAGTTATATGTATGTTAGAACCTCTACCAATTTTCATGCTAATTTCTGTAATGCATTTCAAAAAATTATTTTAGATGTTTTCCTTTGACCATTTTTACAACTAATATACAGCAGATTACTAAATTGTGGTGTAGTCACACAATTTAGTACTATCCAAAAATGAAATGGGTAAACAATAGCCATCACAGCCCTTATGTCAAGATTTTGAGATTTAACCCGAACTTACCCCATACAGTTGTTGTATGCACACAAAAATACATATAGTATAATTTCATGTGTATAAAGCTCAAGAATGAACAAAGTTACAAACAATACATTTGTTTGATTATTCATAGGTGGTACAATGAAGAGAAATGAAAAGAAATAATATGCATGGGGTGATGGGGGGTGCTGCCAACGGGATATGATGGAGATGCGCACACAACTGGCTTTAAAGAAAGATCCATTCCTTAACCAGAGGAATATCGGTGTTGGTATGTAGGTGTTCACTATATTATTCTTACTGAAATGAACAGAAATAGTTTAAACACTATTTTGTCTATATGACATATTTTCTCCACACAATTAAAGAAAACAAAGAAACTGAGGGGCCAGTATATTGGGTTTCTTGTGTGAGAGGTAGATAGAAATGAGTGAGCCCAGCTGTGATAGAGAACTGTGAAGAGGAGGAAGAGAGGGAAACTTTCAGAAGGAATGAGTTACAAAGTACAGAGGCCTCATGCACAATGGTTTGCGCAATGAAATAGAAAGGGAGAACATTGACTCCATCACTTGATATGGGTAAAGAGGGAATAAATATCCTTTGAAAATGCTATGGAAACAGCCATGGCATTGGGGGTATGTTTTGAAAGCTTAAGTCAGTGGTAAGAGCAGGCACAACATAGGAGGGTAATATTTTGGAAAACCATAGATGGGAGGTACAAACTAGTTGTGAAATGAGATAAACACGTTCAGTCCTGAAATCTTTGGCAGGCAAGTGTCCAATTGCCCTGTGTTTAGATTGAGGAAAGGCGACTATTTCTGCCTATTATAGTCAGATCAAATAATAGAAAAAATGACCACAAAATGAGTGGTTCTGTCTGTAGGGAAGGATGAGTTTTGGGCCAGTTTCTAAGCTGATGAGTTTAGCCCTCTGACTTAGGTATTTATTCCTTGTAGTCCTAATGGCCTCATGGTGCTAGTGAGGACCTATTTCTGATAGTGGTGTTTTTCTTCGAATTTGTAATCAATGCACATACAATGACCTTAAATAATTTATGTTGGGAAGTTGGGGGCAAAGGGAGAGAGAGCATTAGGACAAACATCTCAGCTGTGGGGCTTAAAACCTAGATGATGGGTTGACAGGTGCAGCAAACCACCATGGCACATGTATACCTGTGTAACAAACCTGCACATTCAGCACACGTATCCCAGAACTTAAAGTAAAATAAAAATAAAAATAAAAAATTAATAATTTATGTTATCTCAGTTCTGATCTAAGCTATGTGGGCCTCTCTAAGCACAAAGATGATTTGCCTACTCTTTTGCCCTTTCATAGCTCTTTATTTGAAAAAGGAGGTTGGGGGAGGTAGATCATTGATAAAAGTCTCTCCTACCTCTTTGCTTGGCTAAATCTTGCCCACCGTTCGTTCAGGTTCTAGTTTATACATGACTTCATGAGGGAAGTCAGCCTTCATCTCTCATGTCTGATTTAGACACTCCTCTTATGTCCTCTAGTATTCCATCCTCTGTCAGAACGCTAATCAAACTCAACTGCCATTGTTGACTTAATGATATTTCAATATTTAGTGAAAATCCTCTAGATAACTTAAAATATCCTTTTCCAGTAGCCATGAACTTTAGCAGCTCCAGGAAACATTGTTGTCAAATATTTTATTAACGCCCATCTTTGAACAATGCTGTATTAGGACAACTTTCTCATATACCACTTGAGAAGTTTTTCTTTTATGATTGACAGCTGAAGCCTGACAAGGGCCAGCCAACCAGTCAACACTGACTCATTTAGAGAACAACTTCATCTTAAACTGTTGAGAAGCAGAGGTGACAGCAATGTGTTTCCACACTATTAATATGTTAAGAGAAGGCAAGTAAGATTTTTCCCCCAGCTAAGGCAATAAAACTAAAATACTGAAACTGTCAGCCTAAGCTAAGCAGGAATAGCCTGGGTCAGTATTTGGTGATATCTCTGAGGAATACCTTCTGTAGAATAGCTATTTTAAGAAATAAATCAGTAACATCAGTAACATGACTATCTATGAATCAGTTCTGCACTAGCCTTCTGGTTCAGAAAATGCCATACCAATGGAAATGGTGCCTTAACAATGATTCTTACTTTTGGTCTGTTATACTTGTGATTATTATTCCCCACAGGAGACTTTCCCATGCAGGGTAAATCATTTTCTGCAGTCCTAGAAGCTGGTGGATTCAAACTGAAACATTTTAGGAGCAAGTGGTTTACAATTCAGTGAATAAGAGCAAAATTTATAATTCATCCTCTTCCCCCACTCTCCCAACACCTTATCAAGGTGTTCTAAAGTAGGAAGTCTGGGCAGGAAAGGCCACTGTCTCATGCCAGAAAGGTAGGGGTATCATATAAAATTATAAATGCCTAACAAATGCTGAGAAGGAACAAACTTCACTAAGCTGCATTTTTGATATCTTGGGGGAAAATAAAGTGAAAGTGAGCTTTCCTCCAAAAAGAGTGGACAGAGCAGTTTTAAAATAACCAAATACTTATTAAGATATCAAAAATGGTAGTATATGAACAAATATGTCAAGTAGCAATTATTTTGTGTGAAGGGGGCAACATATTATATGTAAGTGTTTAAAATTGCCATTCCCCTCATCCAGGAAGATTTCTGTATTTGTCTCCTTGACTCTTGAGTTTTGTTATTGTTGATATTGGATGAAGAGGAGACAAAATGATTGGATCTAGAGGAGCACCAACAAGCAAATGACAGGTAATGAAAGGGTCCTTTCAAGGGGGATGGAGAAACGTTGGCACATATTCTAAGCTGAAAAAGACTTCTCTGATGGATGCCAAGCAGAGAAGAGATTCTCTGCATGTTTGGAGCAGTGGGCGGGGGTGGAGGAAGAATACCTGCATAGACAGGGAAGTGTGAGAAAATATGCATTCCAGAAAGTAAGGGATGTAGCAATAGAGAGATTTGACAGCAGCTGCTTGAATGCATAGATAGTTTGAAAGACACACCATTAATAGCGTCACTGTAGACTGCAGTTAAGATGTATTTTTAGTGCATTTTGGATGTCAGATTGATGAGTTTCAGTTTGTGTGCTTGTTCATAAATCAACACTTTGCTGAGACTGGCTTAGAGGAAGTGTAGTTATATTCAGGGATGATATTCAAAACAACATATATGAACACAGACCAATAAGACAGTTGCCTGACCAATTGGGATGGAGGCCAGCCTTCATGCAAAATGGTGTGTAGCCACTCACAATAAGTCTTAAATTTCAGGTTACCATTGTGAGCTCTTAAAGGAACAGTATTGTTCTTAGTTACTTTAAACAGAGTCAAACAAAATAATGAATACTTTTATTATATATATCGCATGATCCATATTATCATTTTTCACAATCATTAAAAATTTGAGGCCACAGAATTAAATGAAACTCCATTAAACCTTAGGGCTATAAAGCTATAGTAGGGCACTTCATATAATTGAGAAAAAAATTTAAAGACGCTAGAGACACAGAGAGTAAGGCTTAAATATTTTAACCTTGATTATTTTTCCAATATTAAAAAAGCAAAAAAATTTTTAAAGTTATTAGAAATATAATCATTAGACCAGTTCAATAGCAAATGAAGATTTACCAACTTTTGTTATTTTATATAAGTTCCTATAGCCTTTAAATAAGGAGAAATTGCTTTAGATTGTGTTTAATATAAAGATTTAGAAGAAAATAATTTTCTCATTATTAGCCGATAACAAATCTGATAACTCTTAAAAGCTAAATCATTTTGAATAGAAACTTCTCATATGGTATTGCAATGGGTTTTCTAACACCGTAAAATGTAATATTAGTAAAATAAATTTTGAGATATAATGATGGCTATCATGTTTTTCTGGAACAAATTTGCAAATTAATTTTATGGTAGAATAGGAGTGACTAATAAAGTAGTGAGAATGACTAAAAAATGTATGGTTACTTATAACACAATTTTGTACTCTTTCCTTCCCTTCCTTCCTTCCTTCCTTCCTTCTTTCTCTCTCTCTCTCTTTCTTTCTTTTTTTTTTTTGAGACGTAGTTTTGCTCTGTTGCCCAGGCTGGAGTGCAATGGCATGATCTCGGCTCACTGCAACCTCCGCCTCCCAGGTTCAAGCGATTCTCCTGCCTCAGCCTCCTGAGTAGCTGGGACTACAGGCATGCGCCACCATGCCCTGCTAATTTTGTATTTTTAGTAGATACGAGGTTCCCTCATGTTGGTCAGGCTGGTCTCAAACTCCTGACATCAGATGATCTGCCTGCCTCGGCCTCCCAAAGTGTTGGGATTATAGGCGTGAGCCACCATGCCTGGCCTGTACTATTTTCTTTAGAGACAATAGGTTCAGTGGATTAACATAGCAGTTTTGGGCTTGTACTGTTTGCCTTGGATCTTACTAAAATTTAATTTATTTTAATAAGGAAATAGTGGTATTACAATTTACAACTTTTTTGTAGAATGGTAGAAAAATATTTCTAAAAAATACTTTATGGAAAGTTACAAATAAGGATGGGCTGTTTTAAAGGTAAAATATAATTGGAAGAAACCAATTTAATATTTTTGTTTCTCTATATCCATGTCTGAGCTCTAAAATTCTGTGGATATATAATTTGGCCCTAAGTTGTAATTAATTGATCATTGTAAAAGAGCAGAAAAGAATGACAGGGAAATAACTTTAGACACTTGTACCATTTATATAGATTTGGTTACTTTGCCAAATTTCACAATTTGTTGTAATCTCAAGGAACATGTAACTGAAATTTGCACAAACCACCACTGGATGATGTGTAGGTAAAGTGAACTGTTAGGTACGGCAGAGAGAGCAGTTCTCCACAATGCTATCTTCAGTAGGTTAAGGTAAACAACTCTGAAATCCACAAACAATGTAGTTATAAAAAGAAATTTCCTTATATAGCAAGAATATAAGACACGCATTCAGTTCATTTTATGTTTCTACTTACTTTCTCTCATGTGTATGTATATAATACTGTTTGGATGTTTGTCCGCTCTAAATATGATGTTGAAATGTAATCCCCAAACTTAGAGGAGGGGCCTGGAGGAACACATTGGGTCATGGGGGTGGATCCCTCCTGAATGAATTGGTTCCCTTTTCGTACCCCCCTCTTGCTTGTTCCCTCTCTCTCCATGTGATGCACCTGCTTCCCCCTTCAACTTCTGCAGTGACTGGAAGATTCCTAGGCCCTCACCAGAGGCCGAGCAGATGTTGGTGCCATGCTTGTACAGTCTGCAGAACCACGAGCTAAAATAAACCTCTTTTCTTCATAAATTACTCAGTTTCAGGTGTTCCTTTACAGTAATGCATATGAACTAACACAGTATATAAACAGCAATGAAAGACATTTTGATTACATTACATTTTGATATTACATTATTGATTCTCTTCTAAGCCACAGTAAAGCTCTCACCCTATTAAATACTATTAGTTACTTGCTGGCTCCAGACCTCAAGTGATATGTTGAAGTCCGGTCATACTTTTATTCTTATATTTAATTACTAATTGTTTATTTTTTTGATCAAGGCCAGCCTTGGGAAACAAAGTGAGACCCCATCTCTAGAAAACATTTTTTAAAATAAAAATAAAAAATTCTAACTTTAAACCAAACTCTAGTAATTTTATGGTTTTATGAAATTAACAAAGTGGCAAGTCAACTCCTTGATCATCAATTCAAACTCCTTGATCATCAATCAATTGATCATCAATTCAAACTGAGATCTCTTGCCAAATTTATTTTATGGCTTGAAAATTTGGACCATTACTTGGATAGTTTTGGTGAGGTGGGAGCTCCTAGGATAGAGTCTGAACCCCCTAGATGGGTCATATGGAAAACTCTATCTTCCCTTTCCCTCCTAGAATATTCTTCCTCCTTGTTAAAATTCTGCCTTATTTTCCTACTCAGTAACTTTCAAGGAGATGATCGAGTCCCATATATCTTTGGTTATAGACTTTGGTTATAGCTTTTGATCCCAAATGAGGAGAAATGGCTCTAGTGCCTATGACTATTTCCTGCCCCTATAAGTAGGAAACAGCTATTAAAGAGAAGAAGACTTTGCTCCTCCTCTATCTTTTACATCTTTTCCTTTTTTATAAATTCATCCTATAACTGAGAAATTCATTCTCCCCTTAATGCTTACATGCTGCCACAGGGAAGAGAAGATCATTACAGGTAGTTAATCACTGGCATTTCTTTTATAATATAGCTCTAAGATAAAGTTTTCTGACCAGAAAATGAACTAAATTTATTTCTTATTGATAAAAGGATTTTCACTTATATCATATAACTCACACAAATATGAACAATCTCTATTTTACAATAAGTTGTAATCTTGCTATGCATAGTTAGCAATTTTGCCAGCATGCACAAAAACAATATAGGAGGCATATGTATACATTCAATGTACACTAAAAATGTGAAGGAATAGATATCACTAAAAGTGAAAATTATATGCTAGCATAATGCCAGCAATATCCTAAATCCTACATTATGCTTCTGAAAAGCTTGGTCTGGAAATACCACGGTTGAGTGTGGTCGTAGGAGGCAGGGGTAGTTAGAAGAGTCAGAGTCAAAAGCAAAAAGACAAACACAAATCAAAACCACAATGAGATACCATGTCATGCCAGTTAGAACAGCGATCATTAAAAAGTCAGGAAACAACAGATTCTGGCAAGGATGTGGAGAAATAAGAATGCTTTTGCACTGTTGAGGAGAGTGTAAATTAGTTCAACCGTGTGGAAGACAGTGTGGTGATTCCTCAAGGATCTGGAACCAGAAATACCATTTGACCCAGCAATTCCAGTACTGGGTATATACCCAGAGGCATATACCCAGTACAGGGTATATACCCAGAGGTATATACCCTGTACAGGGTATATACCCAGAGGTATATACCCAGTACAGGGTATATACCCAGAGGTATATACCCAGTACAGGGTATATACTACTATAAAGACACATGCACACATATGTTTATTGCAGCACTATTTACAATAGCAAAGGCTTGGAACCAACCCAAATGCCCATCAATGATAGACTGGATAAAGAAAATGTGGCACATATACACCATGGAATACTATGCAGCCATAAAAAGGAATGAGTTCATGTCCTTTGCAGGGACATGGATGAAGTTGGAAACCATCATTCTCAGCAAACTAACACAGGAACAGAAAACCAAACACCACATGTTCTCACTCATAAGTGGGAGTTGAACAATGAGAACACATGGACACAGGGAGGGGAACCTCAAAGACTGGGGCCTGTCATGGGGTGGGGATCAAGATGAGGGAGAGCATTAGGACAAATACCTAATGCACGTGGGGCTTAAAACCTGGATGATGGGTTGATGGGTGCAGCAAACCACCAGGGCACATGTATACATATGGAACAAACCAGCACATTCTGCATATGTATCCCAGAACTTACAGTAAAAAAAAGAAAAAAAAAAAAAAGAAAAAAAGGATAAAGCAGTGGGTTGTTGAAAAAGTTTGGAAAGAGAATCTGCTGAGACTACTTGAGTTTGGGCAAGGCAGACTGTAAGCCTTCAAATACTTAAAGATGCTCTATTTCTAGATATCCTTGGAGTAGTCTTCAAGTAGTTGCCACTGTTGAGATACTTTACCTATAAACTTTTTGCTAGGTCAGCCCTCTTTAGTAATGTTTTCATTTAGATACATTCATTCAATACATTTATTTAAATACATTTGAAGAAGGTAATTCCACCTTGACCAAGTATGTGTGCAGCCACCAAAAACAGTGTCATTGAAACAACACTCATACCTAAGTTTTGCTTGATTTACATAGAATTCACCTGTTAAGCATGGTTGAATTAATTTGAGACGTTACTATCTCAACGATTTGTTAGGTAGATTGTTACTAACTAAAATGAACAATATATTTTGAAGAGCTTAATATTTAAACTGTTTTAGACATGAACAAAAGTGGTTTTATTTTCCTGAAGTACTTAAGGCAATGCTAGGAGTGAAGAGTTAGAATAGCAATACATATATCCAGGTGTATGGAGAATCTGGAAGCCAGAGGTTGCATTAAATAACTCTCTTTGAATCAAGGAAGCTTGTGAAACTGGAAGTATTGTTTAAATAAATGGGTCTTAAAAATCTTATGCAAACAGGCACCTAGCAAATGGAAGGTCTTGCCATGGAGGGGGCTTTCTGGTTCCAATAGGATCCAAACCCATAGTACCTACAGCCATAGTAACCTGTCTTGGTGATGAATGACAGTTGTACTGATTCTCACAGACTCCTTTTTTGCATAGCAACATATTTGGCCACATCTAGATCTAATATAATGCAAAGCCAACCAATTAAATAACAAATATTTTAGTCAAATCAGCCTTTTAACTTTGAATAAATCAAGGATTTTGAAGCTCTTCAGGTCTATAATACACCTAGCTATTTCTTGGGATTTTTTTCTGCTAATTCTAGAATAGGCAAAGGACATGCAATTACAGAAAGGTCTTTTAAGGATATACAGACATTCTGCAGAGATATTGTAGGTTTGTTTCCAGACCACTGCATTAAGGAAATATCTCCATCAGATGAGACATGAATTTTTTTAGTTTCCTTGACATATAAAAGTTATGTTTACATAATACTGCAGTCTATTAAGTGTGTAATAGCATTATGTCTAAAGACAAAATGTACATACTTTAAAAATGCCCCATTGCCAAAAATGCTAACAAGCGTCTGAACCTTTAGTGAGTCCTAACGTTTTTACTGGCGGAAGGTCTTGCTTGAATGTTGATGGCTGCTGACTGATCAGGTGGTAGTTACTGAAGGTTTGGGTGGCTGTGGCAATTTCTTAAAATAAGACAACAATGAAGTTTGCTGCATCAATTAACTGTTCTTTTAATGAATAATTTCTCTGTCATGCATGATATTGTTTGTTAACATTTTACCCCCACAGTAGAAGTTTCAAAATAGGAGTCAAACCGTTCAATCCTGTCTGTATTTAGTAACTAAGTTTATGTAATATTCTAAAACTTTAATTGAAATTTCAACAATGTTCACAGCATCTTCACCAGGAGTAGTTTCCATCTTATTAAACCACTTTCGTATGTTTATTGCGGCACTATTTACAATAGCAAAGACTTGGAACCAACCCAAATGTCCAACAATGATAGACTGGATTAAGAAAATGTGGCGCATATACACCATGCAATACTATGCAGCCATAAAAAATGATGAGTTCATGTCCTTTGTAGGGACATGGATGAAGCTGGAAACCATCATTCTCAGAAAACTATCACAAGGACAAAAAACCAAACACTGCATGTTCTCACTCACATGTGGGAATTGAACAATGAGAGCACTTGGACACAGGAAGGGGAACATCACACACCGCGGCCTGTTGTGGGGTGGGGGGAGGGAGAAGGGATAGCTTTAGGACATATACCTAATGTAAATGACGAGTTAATGGGTGCAGCACACCAACATGGCACATGTATACATATGCAACAACCTGCAGGTTGTGCACATGTTCCCTAGAACTTAAGTATAATAAAAAATATATAAATAAAAATAAAATCAACATATAAAATTAAAAAAAAACTTTCTTTGCCCATCTATAAGAAGCAACCCCTCATTTGTTAAAGTTTTATCCTGAGATTACAGCAATTAAGTCACATCTTCAGCCTCTGTTTTTAACTTCAGTTTTCTTGCCATTTCTACAACATCCGTAGTTACTTCTTCCACCAAAGTCTTAAACTCCTCAAAATCTTTCATAGGATTTGGGACCAACTTTTTCCAGATGCCTGTTAATGTTAATATTTTGACCTCCTCCTATGAATCATTAATGTTCTTAATGGCAGCTAGAATGCTGAATACTTTCTAGAAGATTTTAAATTTACTTTGCTCAGATCCATCATAGGAAGCACTGTTTATGGTAGTTATAGCCTTATAAAATGTATTTGTTAAATAAGACTTGAAAGGTGAAAGTATCCTTTGATCCGTGGGCTGCAGAATGGATGTCATATTAGCAGGCATGAAGACAACATTAACTTCCTTGTACATCTCCATCAGAGCTCTTGTGTGACTGGACACATTGTCAATGAGCAGTAATATCTTGAAAGAATTTTTTCTTTCTGAGTAGTAGGTCTCAACAGGGCTTAAAAAATTCAGTAAGCCATGGCTTTGTTGTTCCATTTACAGAGCACAGGCAGAGTTGATTTAGTATAATTCTGAAGGACCCTAGGATTTTCAAAATAATAAATTAGCATTGGCTTCAACTTAAAGTCACCAATTGCATTAGCCCCTAACAAGAGGGGCAGCCTGTCCTTTGAAGCTTTGAAGCCAGGCATTGACTTCTCTTCTCTAGCTATGAAAGTGCTAGATGGCATCTTATTTTAAGAGAAGATTGTTTTGTCTGCATTGAAAAATCTGCTGTTACCTGTAGCCACCTTTATCAATTGTCTTAGCTACTTCTTGTGGATAACTTGTGATTTTTTTTTTTTTTTTTTTTTTTTGAGACGGAGTCTCGCTCTGTCGCCCAGGCTGGAGTGCAGTGGTGCAGTCTCGGCTCACTGCAAGCTCCGCCTCCCGGGTTCACGCCATTCTCCTGCCTCAGCCTCTCCAAGTAGCTGGGACTACAGGCGCTCGCCACCACGCCCGGCTAATTTTTTTGTATTTGTGGTAGAGACGGGGTTTCACCGTGGTCTTGATCTCCTGACCTCGTGATCCGCCCGCCTCGGCCTCCCAAAGTGCTGGGATTACAAGCGTGAGCCACCGCGCCCGGCCGATAACTTGTGATTTATATTCTACATTAGCACTTACTGCTTCACTTTGCACTTCCATGTTATAGAGACAGCTTCTTTTTTTAAGCTTCACAAATCAAGTATGCTAGCTTCAGATCTTTCTTTTGCAGCTTCCTCATCTCTGTTAGACATCATAGAATTGATGAAAGTTAGGGTCTGGGTCTGGATTAGGCTTTGGCTTAACAAAATGTTGTGGCTAATTTTATTTTCTATCCAGACCACCAAAACTGTCCCCATACCAGCAGTAATACTGTATTACTTTTGTATTAGTCCATTGTCCTACCACTACGAAGAAATACCCAAGACTGGTAATTTATAAAGAAAAAGTGGTGTGATGGACTCACAGTTCCACATGGCTAGGGAGGCCTCACAATCATGGCAGAAGGCAAAGGAGGAGCAAAGGCACATCTTACATGGCGGCAGTAAAGAGAACATGTGCAGGGGAACTGCCCTTTATAAAACCATCAGATCTTGTGAGACTTATTCACTATCATGAGAACAGCATGGGAAAATCAATCCCCATGATTCAATTACCTCCCACTGGGTCTCTCCCATGACATGTGAAGATTATGGGAGCTACAGTTCAAGATGAGAGTTGAATAGGGACACAGCCAAACCATATCATTCCACCTCTGCCTCTCCCAAATCTCATGTCCTCAAATTTCAAACAAATCATGCCTTCCCAACAGTCCACCAAAGTCTTAACTCATTTTAGCAGTAACTCAAATGTCCACAATCCAAAGTCTTATCTGAGACAAGGCAAGTCCCTTCTGCCTATGAGCCTGCAAAATCAAAAGCAATTTAGTTACTTCCCAGGTACAATGGAGGTATAAGCATTGGGTAAATACGCTTATTCCAGATGGGAGAAATTGGCCAAAACAAAGGGGCTACAAGCCCCATGCAAGTCTAAAAGCCAGCAGGCAGTCAAACTTAAAGCTCCAAAATTATCTCCTTTGACTCCATGTCTCACATATATGTCACACTGATGCAAGAGGTGAGTTCCCATGCCCACAGTGGTGGGCAGCTCCAACCCTGTGGCTTTGCAGGGTATAGCCCCCCTCCTGGTTGCTTTCATGGGCTGGTATTGAGTGCCTGTGGCTTTTCTATGTGCATGGCACAAGCTTCTGTTGGATCTACCATTCTGGGGTCTGGAGAATGGTGGTCCTCTTCTCACAGCTCCACTAGGCATTGGCCTATTGAAGACTCTGTGTGAGGGTCCATATCCCATATTTCCTTTCCATACTGTCCTAACAGAGGTTCTCTATGAGGGCTCCACCTCTGCAGCACATCTCTGTCTGGACATCCAGGTGTTTCCATACATTCTCTGAAATCTAGGCAGAGGTTCCTAAACCTCAATTCTTGACTTCTGCATACCTGCAAGCTCAACACCATGTGGAAGTTGCCAAGTCTTGGGTCTTGCACCCTCTAAAGCCATGGCTTGAGTTGTATCTTGGTCCCTTTTAGCCACTGGCTGGAGCAGTGGTACACAGGGCCACAAGTCCCTGGGCTGCACAGAGCAGTAGGCCCCTGGGATGGGTCCACAAAACCATTTTTCTCTCCAAGGCCTCTGGTCCCATGATAGGAGGGGCTTACAGGAAGGTCTCTAATATGCCCTAGAGACATTTTCCCCATTGTCTTGGTGATTAACATTTGACTCTTTGTTACTTATGCAAATTTCTGCAGCAGGCTTCAATTTCTTCTCAGAAAATTTTTTTTTTCTATCACATCATCAAGGTTTAAATTTTCCAAACATTTATGCTCTGCTTCCCTTTAAATGTAAGTTCCATTCCAAACCATATCTTTGTAAATGAGTAAAACTGAATGCTTTTAAGAGCGCCCAAGTCACCTCTTGACTGCTTTCCTACTTACAAATTTCTTCTGCCAGATACCCTAAATCATCTCTCTCAAGTTCAAAGTTCCACAGATCTCTAGGGCAGGGGTAGGCTCCCAGTCTCTTTGCTAAAGCATAAGAAGAATCACCTTTGTTCTAGTTCCCAACAAGTTCCTCATCTCCATCTCAGGCCACTTCGGCCTGGACTTTATTGTCCATATCACTATTCACATATTGGTCAAATCCATTCAGAAGTCTCTAGGAAGTTCCAAACTTTCCCACATCTTCCTGTCTTCTGAGCCCTCCAAGCCTCTAGGAAGTTCCAAACTTCCCCACATTTTCCTGTCTTCTTTTGAGTCCTTCAAACTATTTCAACCACTGCCTGTTACCCAGTTCCAAGGATGCTTCCGTATTTTCCAGTATCCTTATAGCAGCACCCCACTCTACCAGTACCAATTTACTGTATTAGTCCATTTTCATACTATTATGAAGAAATACCTGAGACTGGGTAATTTATAAAGAAAAAAAGGTTTAATGGACTCATAGTTCCACATGGCTGAGGATGCCACACAATCATGGTGGAAGGCAATGGAGGAGCAAAGGCATGTCTTACATGGTGGCAGGCAAGAGAGCATGTACAGGGGAACTGCCCTTAATAAAACCATCAAATCTCATGAGACTTATTCATTATCATAAGAACAGCATGGAAAAACCTGCTCCCATGATTCAATTACCTCACACCAGGTCCCTCCCATGACATGTGGGGATTATGGAAGCTACAATTTAAGATGAGATTTGCATGCGGACACAGTCAAACTATATCAAATTTCTTATCATTCATGCATTCACTGGAGTAACACTTTTAATTTCCTTCAAAAACTTTTCCTTTGCATTCACAACTTGGCTAATTGTTTGGCACAACAGGCTTACCATTTAGCCTGTCTCAGCTTTCAACAAACATTAATCATTTAGTTTGATTATTTATCATTAAGCTTTTGATATAAAAATGACAGACATGCCGCTCTTTTTTTCACTTGAACACTTGGAGGTCATTGTATGATTATTAATTTTCCTTATTTCAATATTGTTTTGTCTCAGGGAATAGGGAGGCCCACGGACAGGGATCTACATGGGGTAATATCCAGTACGTGAAGCAGTCATAACACACACAACATTTATCAATTAAATTTGCCACTGTATATGGGCATGGTTCCTGGCATCCCAAAACAATTATAATAGTAACCTAAAACATCACTGATGACAGATCACCATAACAGATATAATAACAAAAAAAGTTTGAAATATTTTGAGAATTACCAAAATGTGACACAGAGACATGAAGTGAGTATGTGCTGCTGGAAAAGTGGAGCTGATAGACTTGCTTGATGCAGGGTAGCCACAAACCTTCAACATTTAAAAAGTGCAATATCTGCCAGGTGTAATAAAGCGAAGTGCAATAAAATGAGGTATGCCTGTATACGAAATATACTCCAGCCATTATCCCTTTTTTGCACACTAGGTGATGGTGTTATTATTTTATTTCTAGTCTTTTCTCTATTTTCCCAGCAAAATTGACAAATAGTGGTGTAAAATTTCAGGGGCATGATGACTGTGTTTTGTTAAGAACATCTTTGTAGGAAACCAGCCTTCTGTTCTCAGGAAATATTGAACATAGAATTGCTAGAGCTCAGAGCTAGAGTGATTCAAAGATTACCTAGCCTAGTTGTTATATTACTGGTGCACATTCTTCTCCCCTGTGCTTTCATCAATTTTGTATTTATTTTGTTCCACCAGCAGACACTTACGGCACTATAAAGAGTACAATCATAGGTTGCCTAACAAAGAAGCTAGTTTCTGAGAAATGTGTTACCAGGTGATTTTGTCATTGTTTGGAAACCATTGATTGTACTTGCACAAATCTAGATGGTATAGCCTACTACCTACATACGCTATATGGCATAGCCTACTGCTCGTGGATACAAAGCTGTACAGTGTGTTACTGTACTGAATACTGTAGGCAATTATAATACAATGATGAGTATTTGCATATCTAAACATATCTGAGCATAAAAAAAGTACAGTAAAAATGTAGTATAAAAGATTTTTTAAAAGTAGACTTGCATAGGGGACTTACCAGGACTGGAAGTTGTTCTGGGTGAGTCAGTGAGTGGATGGTAAGTGAATGTGAAGGCATAGAACATGACTGCTTACTACTGAAGACATTTTAAATAATGTACACCTAGGCTATACTAAATTCATAATTTTTTCCCTTCCTCAATAATAAGTTAACTTTAGCCTACTGTAACTTTTTACTTTATAAACTTTTAACTTTTTCAACGTTTTTACTCTTTGGTTATAACACAGCTTAAAACACAAAACACATTCTACAGTTGTACAAAATTTTTTTTATAATCTTACTCTATAAGCATTTTTATTTTTTAAATTTAATTTTTTTTTTTTACTTTTTAAACTATTTAAAAAAAACTAAGGCACAATAGCTGGCACAGTGGTATGTGCCTGTAGTCCCAGCTACTTCAAAGGCTGAGGTGGGAGGATTGCTTGAGGTCAGTTCAAGTTGAGTCTGGACAACATAGCAAGACTCCATCTTTTTTATAATAAGAAACCTAACCCAGCTACTTGAAAGGCTGAGGCAGTGGGAGTATCACTTGAGCTCAAGAATTTGAGCCTGTAATGAGCTGTGATTATGCCACTGCATTCTATCCTGGGCAACAGAGGGAAATACTGTCTGTGAAACAAACACATTAGCCTAGGCCTACACTGGGTCAGGATCATCAATATTACTGTCTTCCACCTCCTTATCTTGTCTCACTGGAAGGTCTTCAGGGGCAATAACATGCATAGAGCTGTCATCTCCTATGATAACAATGCCTTCTTCTGGAATATCCCTGAAGGACTTGTCTGAGGCTGTTTTAAGATTAACTTAAAAAAATAAGTAGAAGGTGTCTACTCTAAAATAATGATGAGATGTATAGTATAGTAAATACATAAACCAGTAAGATAGTCATTTATTATCATCAAATGATATGGTTTGGCTGTGACCCACCCAAAATCTCATCTTGAATTGTAATAATCCCCACGTGTCAAGGGTGGGACCAGGTGGAGATAATTGAATCATAGGTCAGTTTCCCCCATTCTGTTCTCGTGATAGTGAGTGAGTTCTTAGAAGAGCTGATGGTTTTATAAGGGGCTTCCCCCTTGGCTTGGCTGTTATTCTCTGATTCTTTCTCCTGCCACCCTGTGAAGAAGTGCCTTCCTCCATGATTATAAGTTTCCTGAGGCCTCCGCAGCCATGAGGAACTGTGAGTCAATTAAATCTCTTTTCTTTATAAATTACCCAGTCTTGGATATGCTTTTATAAGAAGCATTAGAACAGACTAATACACCTAGTATTACATACTGTTCATAGTTATATGTGCTATGCTTTTATACAACTAGTAGTGCAGCAGGTTTGTTTATACAAGCATCCCCACAAACGTGAGTAATGTGTTGTGCTATGACATTGCGACAGCTACTACATCACTAGGAGATAGGAACTTTTTAGCTCCATTTTAATCTTATAGGACCACAGTTGTATATATGGTCTGTCATTGATTGAAACATTGCTATGTGGTACATAACTGTACGTTTATTGCCCAAAAAGTAATGTCCCTTCAAACCACTCCCAAATTAGTTTCATTAAGCTTATGTAAATCTCAGTCATAATACCTCCAAAGATCACAAGTGAATATGATACACTCTGTGTGGTTGTATCCTTTTCTTCCTCTCCTTATATTCATACCCGCAATTCACTTATTCCAATATTTATATTTTTAATGAAACCATTAGTATAGGGTTGGGGAATGGCTACATTCTTTAAGTGGCACCCAGTTCACTGTAATTTTGAATGATTAAATGATCATAATAACAAGTTAAGTGTATGTGTTTAAGAGTATAAAAAAGTTAAGTTGTGAATAATCTGCATTCAGTGTTATTAAAGGTAGAAGACAGGGTTGTGAAATTTTAAAAAGCAGGATAAAAGTATTCAAGAGAAATGAAGTGTAATAAGGAGTAATCTAAAATGATTACTGATAAATCAGTGCTAAAGATTGAAAATCATCTCAATGAGATGACTCAAGAATCAGAAAATTACTTTGGATGTTGGTAAAATTGGCAAAATGGCATATCTATATCTGCTTGGTCAAGTTTCACTATTTAATGTCTATTAGTAAATTAATTATTTTTACAATTAAAAATTCAACTAAGTATTTAAAAGCTAAGGATGTAGGAAGAATGACAGACCGATAAAGAGAGAGAGAGAAGATGGGAGAGAATAATGAAGAGAATAAAGAGGGGAAAAGAGAGAAAAGAGAGAGAAGAGGTAGGGCTGGGGGCAGTGGCTCATGCCTGTAATCCCAGCGCTTTGGGAAGCCGAGGTGGGTGGATCACCTGAGGTCGGGAGTTTGAGACCTGCCTCACCAACAAGGAGAAACCCTGCCTCTATTAAAAATATAAAATGAGTCAGGCATGGTGGCACATGCCTGTAATCCCAGCTACTCAGGAGGTTGAGGCAGGACAATTGCTTGAACCCAGGAGGCAGAGGTTGTGGTGAGCTGAGATAGGGCCACTGCACTCCAGCCTGGGCAACAAGAGCAAAGCTCTGTCTCAAAAAAAAAAAAAATATATATATATATATATATATATGAGAGGGAAGAGGTAGAAAAGAAGAGAGCAGGGAGAAAGACAAGAAAGAAAGATGTCAGGTTTGTCAAAGATCAGATAGTTGTAGATATGCGGCATTATTTCTGAGGGCTCTATTCTGTTCCATTGATCTATGTCTCTGTTGTGGTACCAGCACCATGCTGTTTTTGTTACTGTAGCCTTGTAGTATAGTTTGAAGTCAGGTAGCGTGATGCCTCCAGCTTTGTTCTTTTGGCTTAGGATTGACTTGGCGATGCGGGCTCTTTTTTGGTTCCATATGAATTTAAAGTATTTTTTTCCAATTCTGTGAAGAAAGTCATTGGTAGCTTGATGGGGATGGCATTGAATCTATAAATTACCTTGGGCAGTATGGCCATTTTCACGATATTGATTCTTCCAACCCATGAGCATGGAATGTTCTTCCATTTGTTTGTATCCTCTTTTATTTCATTGAGCAGTGGTTTGTAGTTCTCCTTGAAGAGGTCCTTCACATCCCTTGTAAGTTGGATTCCTAGGTATTTTATTCTCTTTGAAGCAATTGTGAATGGGAGTTCACTCATGATTTGGCTCTCTGTTTGTCTGTGATTGGTGTACAAGAATGCTTGTGATTTTTGTACATTGATTTTGTATCCTGAGACTTTGCTGAAGTTGCTAATCAGCTTAAGGAGATTTTGGGCTGAGACGATGGGATTTTCTAGATATACAATCATGTCATCTGCAAACAGGGAAAATTTGACAAGAAATGGGGAAAGGATTCCCTATTTAATAAATGGTGCTGGGAAAACTGGCTAGCCATATGTAGAAAGCTGAAACTGGATCCCTTCCTTACACCTTATACAAAAATTAATTCAAGATGGATTAAAGACTTACATGTTAGACCTAAAACCATTAAAATCCTACAAGAAAACCTAGGCAATACCATTCAGGACATAGGCGTGGGCAAGGACTTCATGTCTAAAACACCAAAAGCAATGGCAACAAAAGCCAAAATTGACAAATGGGATCTAATTAAACTAAAGAGCCTCTGCACAGCAAAAGAAACTACCATCAGAGTGAACAGGCAACCTACAGAATGGGAGAAAATTTTTGCAACCTACTCATCTGACAAAGGGCTAATATCCAGAATGTACAATGAACTCCAACAAATTTACAAGAAAAAAACAAACAACCCCATCAAAAAGTGGGCAAAGGACATGAACAGACACTTCTCAAAAGAAGACATTTATGCAGCCAAGAAACACATGAAAAAACGCTCATCATCACTGCCCATCAGAGAAATGCAAATCAAAACCACAGTGAGATACCACCTCACACAAGTTAGAATGGCCATCATTAAAAAGTCAGGAAACAACAGGTGCTGGAGAGGATGTGGAGAAATAGGAACACTTTTACACTGTTGGTGGGACTGTAAACTAGTTCAACCACTGTGGAAATTAGTGTAGCGAATCCTCAGGGATCTAGAACTAGAAATACCATTTGACCCAGCCATCCCATTACTGGGTATATACCCAAAGGACTATAAATCATGCTGCTATAAAGACACATGCACACATATGTTTATTGCGGCACTATTCACAATAGCAAAGACTTGGAACCAACCCAAATGTCCAACAATGATATACTGGATTAAGAAAATGTGGCACATATACATCATGGAATACTATGCAGCCATAAAAAATGATGAGTTCATGTCCTTTGTAGGGTCATGGATGAAACTGGAAAACATCATTCTCAGTAAACTATCGCAAGGACAAAAAACCAAACACTGCATGTTCTCACTCATAGATGGGAATTGAACAATGAGAACTCATGGACACAGGAAGGGGAACATCACACTCCGGGGACTGTTGTGGGGTGGGGGTAGGGGGGAGGGACAGCATTAGGAGATATACCTAATGCTAAATGATGAGTTAATGGGTGCAGCAAAACAACATGGCACATGGATACATATGTAACAAACCTGCACA
Source organism: Symphalangus syndactylus (assembly GCF_028878055.3). Taxonomy (NCBI): domain Eukaryota; kingdom Metazoa; phylum Chordata; class Mammalia; order Primates; family Hylobatidae; genus Symphalangus; species Symphalangus syndactylus. Next base: position 115,043,578 of record NC_072428.2, read on the forward strand.
TTGTGCACATGTACCCTAAAACTTAAAGTATAATAATAAAAAAAAGTGAAAAAATAAAATAAAATAAATGCAGTAAAAAAAAAAAAAAAAGAAAGATGGTGGGTACAGGATGCCGAATAACTTGATTTATAGTCTTTTTAAAGATCAAATGGACCAAACAAAATAAATACAACAAAAGTCTGATGAGTGTTTAAGGTTTGTATTTTTAAAATGTTTACTCTTGGGTTTTGCAGTCACACCCAGAGGAAAAGTCGCAAGGCCCAGAACTAGATATCAATTCCTAAAATAATTAAAAAGTCTGTGAGTATACATCACCTGGTAAACTCTCAGGGAATTGGTCTCTCTTATTTTGCAGCTAATTTTTCTTAGCTAATTTTGGTGCTGAATTAACATTTTCTTGAGCTTCTATGTGGAAATGCCATCTGCTGTATAAATGTAAAGCATGTAGAAATGCTCTTCAGTCATTCCCAATGAGCCCCTACCTCATTATATATATTTATTATATATACACATATATATATATTACATATATACACGTTATATTTATTATATATACACATATGTGTGTGTGTGTGTGTGTGTGTATATATATATATATTTATTTATTTTTGAGACAGGGTCTCAGTCTGTCACCCAGGCTGGAGTGCAGTGGTGCTACCTCGCCTCACTGCAACCTCTGCCTCCTGGGCTTAAGCCATCCTCTGAAGTCAGCTTCCTGAATAGCTGAGAATTCAGGCATGCACCACCACACCCAGCTGATTTTTTTATTTTTTGTAGAGACAGGGTCTCACTTTGTTTCCTGGGCTGGTCTCCTGGGCTCAAGTGATCCTCCTGCCTCCACCCCCCAAAGTGCTGGGAATACAGGCATGAGCAACTGTGCTCAGCCCCCACCTCATTAATGAATCATTAAAGACAAGTATTTATTTTTTCTCTATTAGGAAAGGGGCACTATTATAAAGAGAGAAAAAAATAATAAAAATAACATGTTTCAGAAATGCAGCTATTGATTTACTTACTATACTATGATAACCTTTGAGTTAAGGATAAACAAATAATGTAACTAACTGGGGAGCATTTTCTTTGGGTTAAGACTTTTACTATCATTTAGAAATCAAAGTTTGTTGGACCGTGGACAAAAATTAGTGGACTGAGGCTGTCTTGCATAACTTCTTAGTTTCTGCTGTCTCTTCTTCATTAAATGAGGTCTCCTCTCCCACCTACCAGGCCCTGGCTACTCTAATGCTTCTAAGGCAATTCTACACCACTTTTGTAGGAGTTACGTGACCGTAGTGTATTATCTGCCTCTGTGTCTAGCTGCACTAGGCTGCGAGCTCCTTGAGGACAGTGCCTGCTTGTTTATGATTATATATTTAATACCTTTAACTACTGTCCAGTGAAGGCAAAGTCCCCACTTCTGGGATGCAGGTTACACCACACAATAGCAGTGTCAGTGAATTTTTCATAGAATAAGTTGCCTCAACCGAACTTACACCAATCATGCCATAATTTATTAAGTATTTATTGAGCACCTGCTTGAGTCAAGCACTCTTCCTGGGACTGAGGACAGATTTGTGAATGAAACTGACCATGTCCCTGACCTCATGCAACGTGAATTCTAGTAGGAAGACATATGAATAAATAAAGATATAGTTATAAAAGTATAAGAATAAATAGAAGGCAGAATAAAAATGTAAATTGTAATGAGGGTAATATTTCAGTTAGATGGTCAGTTTAAGTTGAATGATCATATTTTTCTGGATTCTCGAATTTACCTTCTCACTTAAGGCTTTGGCTTGCCTGTCTTATTAGGTGCCAAGTTCCACATATTTGGTCTAGAATTTTCTATTGTTTCCTTCCGACTCTCCTTTGGCTAGGGCCACCTTTAGCTATAAGACAAACCCCCATCACATCTATTTTGAGCTGTCTTCAGAACACCATATATCTAAATGGAAGGGGAAGGGGCGCCAGTGATGAAGTATATAGTGGCAACCTGTTTGTGGATCTACCCAGTACCTCTTCTCTTTTTCTGAGACCTCCACTTCTCTTTTAGGAACGACCTTTACGTTCAATTTAAGTATGACTTCTCTTAAGAATTGATACCATTCTATCTAATCCCTGTGCCAGTCACAGAGTGGGGCAATTATACAAGCTAAGATAATCACAGTAATCTATCTTTCTGATTACAGTGATTAGTATGAAGATGGGCATTTAGCTCAAACTAGGCCAGAATCCTTGTTCAGGATTTTAAAAGTAGAACAAGTAGGTAAAAATGTCTTTTTTTCTCTGATCACAGAGTCCTAGGATGTTATGTTATTAAAGTTATTCAGAAAACAGAATCCATTCTAGGTATTCCTGTTGTTATGGGGTTTTAATATGGAGAACTAGGAGTTTACACTTACTGGAAGAGCTGAGGAGTTAAGGATGGAGAAACCACCACTGTCTTTTTCCACTGTGGAACTGCAGCTCTTGCAGAATTAGGGATAGTCTCTAGGAATTTCCCACCAATTGCTGCAGTCTGCTGCAGTAAAGTGGCAAATCAGGGTGCTGATATGAGTCTTACTGTGTTCATCCGTGCTCTTTCTCTCCCACCTTCCAAATTTTGTTTGAGTGCTTCTCATTCCAAAGTTAACACCCATACTATACAACAAAGGAGATTCTTGGAAATGTATTTCCTAGTTTTTCTTCTGTGTTACGGAGTCCTCAGAAGGGAAGATAGTGTTAATGTAGAATTGATAACACAGAATGCAGTACTGCTGTGATCCTTATATCTTGGCTGGCCATTACCCCTCCACTTGGAAATGAAAAAGATAAACTAAGTGGAACAGTGAGAAGAGAAAAAGGGAGAGGAAGGTAAGACAGAGACGGGGAGGGAGAATCCCAAGTGTACATATTTAATCAGGAAATAGTTCCTATTATTTCAGGAGGGATGGCTAAGTCTTTAGAGTTTATTTTAATGTATAGATTACCCCCACTTTTAATTTTTTATTATACTTTATTTATCGAATAAATTCAGTTGATTTTGACCTTTGGGCTTTCCCAGATTCTTGGGTCTATTGCATTCCCATGGGATAGTTTAACATGCTTCCCTGTCTTTGTGTTGGGAATTGGATCTAGGAGTTGGATTCCAGTTATGTTGAATTTGTTTGGCAAAACTACTTCATAGCTTTTTATTGTGTTCTTTCAGGAGACAAAATCTTTGTTCGTCTGTCTTTTTGTTATGGTAGTATAGATGTTCAATGTCCGTCACATTGACTTCATTAAGAAGATATATGGCTGGGCATGGTGGCTCTTGCCTGTTATCCCAGCACTTTGGGAGCTGAGGCAGGTGGATTACCTGAGGTCAGGAGTTTGAGACCAGCCTGGCCAACATGGCAAAACCCTATTTCCACTAAAATAAATAAAAATACAAAAATTAGCCCAGCGTGGTGATTCATGCCTGTAATCCCAGCTACTTGGGAGGCTGAGGCAGGACACTTGCTTGAACCCAGGAAGCAGAGGTTGCCGTGAGCTAAGATTGCATCATTGCACTCCAGCCTGGGCAGCAGAGCAAAACTCAGTCTCAAAAAAAAAAATATTTATTTGTTCATATGGTAATTTCTTAAAGGAAAACGTCTCATATAGGAAAGGAAAATATGTAATAACAAAAATTAATTTCCTGCAATCTTCCAAAGGAGAATAATACATTTTAAAAGCATAACTTTTAAAGTGCTATTTTTAAAACACCTCTGCAAGAGAAATATTGTATATAGTCATACACACATGTATAATTAAGACCATGTCAGAAAACCTATACATAAGATGCTCTCATTAATCTTTCATTATTATTTATTTGACCTTAATTTTCACAGTCTAAATTTTAGTTCCTTAATAACTAGTAGTGAATCTATGGTAGAAAATTGTCTGGAAGATCTAATAATCTAATGGCAATGATAGCCTAGAGAGATAAATTTTTTCTTTCACTATAAGTATTTATTGCATTCAATACACCCAAAGGTGAATATGTTTGAACACACAGAACATTTTTGTATTCAATAAAAATATATTTCAATAAATTGCCCAATAAAACAGTTTTACAAAAGCGTTCTACACAAAGTCTTAATTTGATTAAAGGAACATCTTTGTGCTTAAACCACTCAAGGCAATGTTACCAATATAGAGGATTTTGACTATTTAAGTTGATATAAAACTTAATTTGGTGGCAAGTTTTTTATATAATTTGGATATTCGTCCCTGCCCAAATCTCATGTTGAAATGTAATCCCTAGCCGGCGTTGGAAGTGAGGCTTGGTGGGAGATGTTTGAATTATGGGGGTGGATCCCTCATGCATGGCTTGGTCCTTCCCCTTGGTGCTAAGTGAGATCTAGCTCATTTAAAAGTGTGTGGCACCTCCCCCACCACTCTCTCTCTCTTGCTCCTGCTTTTGCTATCTGATGTGCCAGGTTCCTCTTTGCCTTCAACCATGAGTAACAGCTCCCTGAGGCTTCCCCAGAAGCTGAGTAATGTCGGTGCCATTCTTATACAGCCTGCAGAACCGTGAGCCAATTAAACCTCTTTTCTTTATAAATTGCCCAGTCTCAAGTATTTCTTTATAACAATGCAAGAACAACCTAACTACAGTGCACGTGGATAATTTATTGCAAACTATGTGGTATACAGACTATTTTTGTTTTTGTCACTCAGTGACATTCAATCATCTCTTAAATCATCCACAGACAAGAAATTGTGGAAGTAGTCAATGATCGTAATTAAAAGCGAGGATCCTACTTTCAGGACAGCAGCATCAAGTATACCACTTTGAAAGTGATTTTTTTTGGTTTGAGATTTTTGAAATGATTGCATGTTTACATCCTAAAATTATTCCATACAGCTTGTAGGAAACAAACATGCCATTTAGTTCTGCTGTAGCCTTATTAAAAGGTTTCCCTCTCAACACTACAGTATATAGCAAAGAAAAAAACCAGACAAATAACAGAACATCTCACTATCTGTTGATATTCAGAGGAGTAAAGCTTGAAAAGGGTTTTGAAAAGGATGTTAGAAAGCAAGAATTTCTAGAACATACGATGATTAGCCTATATAGTTGAGTGCTTATAAATCACCTAAATGTATATCGAAGTGTTTAGAGACATTGACTTTTATTTAACTTCTTGTTAAGAATTCTCTAAATCAAAGATTAAGCTGTAAGATGATGACAAATTTATCTACTAGCGAATCTTATTTATATAGCAGAGCAATAGCACATTTAAGAACTTGTAAATGTAGATTCTTCTCAGATGTGAAGACGTTAACACTACGCTATGATTCAACAATTAGCACGTTACAGATACGTTACTTTATAGATATTTGGATGCAATAATATTTTTTGATATTTGAACACTAGTAAACTTTTGTCATAAAGTACTTATTTCAGAATTATTTAAATTTTAAAAATGTGGTACTCTCACTTTCTTCTGCTTTTTTTTCTCCTTTGTGGACAAAAACACAAAATATGAATTGACTTATGTTTAAAAGTTGAAAATAACACCTACATAGGTGCTAATCACCAGGATTTGCTTTCTACTTCTTGTGAACAAGAAAAGAGAGTTAGCTTTAACTCAGTACTCACACGTCTTCAGGCTTTTGAATTGTTCACTGGGCTAGAGCTTCATGCTCTGGTTGAGCTGACATTTCAGGTAAGCTTCTCAAGGGAAGTATGCTTCCTAGAGACAGGGAGATTTATATAAGCACACAACAATAAAGCACGTGTCAGTACAACCTAGGCAACCCATGTGTGGGTGCCATTCATTTGAGTTAAACAGTTACTAAAAGTATTTACTGCCTTGTGAATAGAAAACAAGACACTTGAGTCGGATGAAAATAACATCTGTCTGAATATCATAAACAGAATTTGAAGCTACATGGGCTAACAAGTCTGTCCTGAACTGAGTTTCTTGGTGGAAGAGTCTAATTAAAACAATTGTTGACTTTTTATTAGGTAATGAATATATTTATTTTTAAGCTTAGATTTCAATTTGTTATATGGTTTGCTTAATAAAGTCCCAAATATTTTTATAATATAAACTACCTCTTTCAAAAATAAATAGATTAAAAAAGTTAAAAAACCAAAGGGATTTAACTTGTAATGCTATGCTGAGAAATTATTTTTCTATTATGTTTAAGGTAATATAATTTACTGAAATTTGATTTGGATATATTTTTTCAGGAATAAAACTCATACATGAAGCAAGATACTGAAAGAATATAATGCAGACATCAATCTAAATAAATGGAAAAAGTTTAAAAATTATTTCTTTGTATTAAAATATGATCAAAATTGACAGTTTGACATAGCCAAAGAATTAACCAACTCAATTACCAATCAGTGAAATAGACAAATTGTTCTCAGGTACAGTCTGAAATCTATTAATAAATTCTGTGGTCCTAAGTTATCACATACTTTCCATATGAATTTTCAAGCTCCAAATCAATGAGTAAGATTATCATACCATGTTTGTGACAATCAACAATTTAAAATGGAGAATAAGATAACAATATAGGCTTGATTAAAAGGGCTTAGCCATAGATGTTATGAAAACAGGCAATGTGCGACTGCTTTAAAGCAACATACATATGTCTGAGGATTCTCAGCAGGGATTATGCCTGGGTTTAGTACCATTTTCAGGTATTTCAGCAAAATAACATTTGAGTGAATGGAATAATAATTTGTGTTTTAGGAATAAAATAGTTACCTTATTGCATTATATTGCTTCCCTTCAGTGCTTGTTATCACAGGGGGAAAAAAAAACAAAAACAAAATTTGGGCTTTGGCCCAATTCCAAATCCATTTTTTGCTGAAACAAAGATACTTTGTTATGGAATGGATTTTAGTATGTTGACAAAACAAGCAAACAAAAATCTAGAACAGTATTATCTCTGGTCACATAGCAAGTCTCAACAAATCATAGACATGAGCAATATCACTAAATAATGCAAATTTTCTTTAACACAAGTTATCATGGAAAGGGGCAGCTCAGGAACAGAGTGAAAAGATAAAAATTAAATCCTAGAAAAATGTACATGTGCTGGCTGCTCTGAGATGCAGAGTAAAGAGCTGAAATTATTTCCCAATATTTTGACTTCCCTGACAAAACCATCTAGCCAAAAAAAGAGAATTAGAGGGTGAGAGACAATTCATTGTAATATTCTGTTCACTACCAAGAGTCAAAAGTGAAAACAGCAATTTTAGTCTCTTGTAACTTGGAGGAGTAGTATACTAGTATACTTTATTTTTCTCTATATAATAGGTTCTCTGCATGCACTAAACAATTCCATTAGAAAAATGTTAAAAATAAGTGGTATAAATTACATATTATTATTATTCCTGTATTTATGCTAACAGAGTTGTTATTGAGTATGGATTTTTTTGGTCTGTGAATGTAATCATCTATGATTTCTTTCTTTTTGACAAGAGGCCAAGGACAATTTGATGCCACCATTTCTTCTGGATCATTACCATTAGTGACCTATAAATATGGTGAAATAAGTTACTATTACCCTGAGACAGCAAGGATTTTAGGACTCAGACTCCGTCTTTCTGCCCTTCGTCCTATCTCACCTTAGTGGAACGGAATGCCTCAGTACATTTTGTGACAACCTATATAGCTTGATGGGTTAGTTTGCTCACTGGGTAATACAGTTACAATAATTCATACCTCATATTGTCCTACAAATGCCCTGGCTTTGGGCTCCACTCTACTTAATACTTCTTCACAGAAACTTTCAAGGCCAAAATGTATCTTAAGATATTCATAAGCAACCCTCACCAAAAATGATTATACAAATATTCATTTGGGATGAGGGAGTATCTAGGTTTCTGTTTCTTTTAACCTTTTCAAAAAAAAATTGTCTCATTGTGATTGCAGTGAAGTTAAAAGTTGTTATCCAGTTGGTGCTAGCTATCACATCGAAAAGATTTTATTTTGGACCTGGATCACTTCCATTCCAATAAATAAATCAACAAGCACATTTTTGTGTCTCTGTCTTTTTAAGTATGCATGCCACAATTTTGCTAGGGTTGCTTAGCAACCACAAAGTAGTGAGCTAGCAGGATTGAAGAGTGCAATAAAATAAGCAGTTATATTTATGTACTTACAGTGAGAGGGATCATGTTTGTATGGTCAGCCTACAGGCCTATGAAATTTACAGCATTCATTGTTAAAATTGTGGGCCAATTTTATAATAGTTATCTTTAGTCATCAAGTCCAATTGCATTACAGTGCTGAGGAATACCATCTGCTGGTTTCTTACGTAGTTATTCATTGTATTACCACTCAGGCTTTGTAAAGATTTCAATGAGCAGTTTACTCTTAAAATAGATGGTATGTAAGAAAGATTTAAGTAGAGTTCCCAAGCATCCTTTTTCAACATTTTACAACTTATGGCAGGATTTGGTTTGTTTTTCTTCCTTCTGTTTGTTTCATGAATTCTGTTTCATGAATTCTATCTTAATGGTTTAAGTGGAAAACACTTAGTGAATGTAATATGTTTTAAGAGACACAACTGAAACTTTTGTCTATATAAAGTCAAAGGAATAAAATATCCAGCTCACTTACAGTAGCAAGTATGCTACAAATATATGCTAATTGAATAGCTATAAGTTTAATTACTTTTGATCAGAAAATTCTCCCTTATTTACATTAAGGAATACACATTGAAAGCTTTAGAAGAACGTGGTCTAAATGCCATAAATGGGTCTGCTTTCTGGGCCACTAAGAAAGCCATTTATTCAATCATCTTTCTTTTTAAATTATACTTTAAGTTCTGGGATACACGTGCAAGACATGCAGGTTTTATCACGTAGGTATACATGTGCCATGGTGGTTGCTGCACCCATCAACCCATCATCTACATTAGGTATTTCTCCTAATGCTATCCCTCCCCTTGCCCCTAACCCCTGACAGGCCCTAGTGGGTGATGTTCCCCTCCCAGTGCCCATATGTTCTTATTGTTCAACTCCCACTTATGAGTGAGAACATACGGTGTTTGGTTTTCTGTTCCTGTGTTAGTTTGCTGAGAATGATGGTTTCCAGCTTCATCCATGTCCCTACAAAGGACACGAACTCATTCTTTTTTATGGCTGCATAGTATTCCATGGTGTATATGTGCCACATTTTCTTTATCCAGTCTATCATTGCTGGGCATCTGGGTTGGTTCCAAGTCTTTGCCATTGTGAATAGTGCTGCAATCAACATATGTGTGCATGTGTCTTTATAGTAGAATGATTTATAATCCTTTGGGTATATACCCAACAATGGGATTGCTGGGGCAAATGATATTTCTGGTTCTAGATCCTTGAGGAATCACCACACTGTCTTCCACCATGGTTGAGCTAATTTATACTCCCACCAAGAGTATGAAAGCATTCTTATTTCTCCACATCCTCTCCAGCATTTGTTGTTTCCTGACTTTTTAATGATCACCATTCTAACTGGCATAAGATGGTATCTCATTGTGGTTTTGATTTGCATTTCTCTATTGACCAGTGATGATTAGCTTTTTTTCATGTTTGTTGGCTGCAGAAATGTCTTCTTTGAGAAGTGTCTGTTCATATCCTTCACCCACTTTTTGATGGGGTTGTTTGTTTTTTTCTTGTAAATTTGTTTAAGTTCCTTGTAGATTCTGGATATTAGCCCTTTGTCAGATGGATAAATTGTAAAAATTTTCTCCCATTCTATAGGTTGCCTGTTCACTCTGAGGATAGTTTCTTTTACTGTGCAGAAGCTTTTTAGTTTAATTAGATCCCAGTTGTTAATTTTGTCTTTTGTTGCCATTGCTTTTGTTGTTTTAGTCATGAAGTCTTTGCCCATGCCTATGTCCTGAATGGTATTGCCTAGGTTTTCTTCTAGGGTTTTTATGGCTTTAGGTCTTACATTTAAGTCTTTAATCCATTCTGAGTTAATTTTTGTATAAGGTGTAAGGAAGGGGTCCAGTTTCAGTTTTATGCATTTGACTAACCAGTTTTCCCAACATCATCTATTAAATAGGGAATCCTTTCCCATTGCTTGTTTTTGTCAGGTTTGTCAAAGATCAGATGGTTGTAGATGTGTGGTGTTATTTCTGAGGCCTCTGTTCTGTTCCATTGGTCTATATATCTGTTCTGGTACCAGTACTATGCTGTTTTGGTTACTATAGCTTTGTAGTGTAGTTTGAAGTCAGGTAGCGTGATGCCTCCAGCTTTGTTCTTTTTGCTTAGGATGGTCTTGGCTATATGGGCTCTTTTTTGGTTCCATATGAAATTTAAAGTAGTTTTTTTCTAATTCTTTGAAGAACGTCAGTGGTAGCTTGGGGAATAGCATTGAATGTATAAATTACTTTGGGCAGTATGGGCCTTTTCATGATATTGATTCTTCCTATCCATGAGCATGGAATGTTTTTCCATTTGTTTGTGTCCTCTCTTATTTCCTTGAGCAGTAGTTTTGTAGTTCTCCTTGAAGAGGTCCTTCACATCCCTTGTAAATTGTATTCCAAGGTATTTTATTCGCTTTGTAGCAATTGTGAACGGGAGTTTGCGCATGTTTTAGCTCTCTGTTTGTCTATTATTGCTGCATAGGAATGCTTGTGATTTTTGCACATTGATTTTGTATCCTGAGATTTTGCTGAAGTTGCTTCTCAGCTTAAGGAATTTTTGGGCTGAGACGATTGGGTTTTCTAAATATACAATCATGTCATCTGCAAACCGAGATAATTTGACTTCCTTGTTTCCTATTTGAATACCCTTTATATCTTTTTCTTGCCTGATTGCCCTGGGCAGAACTTCCAATACTATGTTGAATAGTCGTGGCGAGAGAAGGCATCCTTGTCTTATGTCGATTTTCAGAGGGAATGCTTCCAGCTTTTCGCCCCTCTCCCCACAAAGCTTTTGCGTCCCAGATCAATTTCAGACTGCTGTACTGGCAGCAAGAATTTCAAGCCAGTGGATCTTAGCTTGCTGGGCTCCGTGAGGGTGGGATCCGCTGAGCTAGACACTTGGCTCCCTGGCTTCAGCCCTTTTTCCAGGGGAGTGAACGGTTCTGTCTCACTGGCGTTGCAGGTGCCACTGGGGTATGAAAAAAAAAACGCCTGCATCCAGCTTGGTGTCTACCCAAACGGCCACCCAGTTTTGTGCTTGAAATCAAGGGCCCTTGTGGTGTAGGCACCCGAGGGAATCTCCTGGTCTGTGGGTGGTGAAGGCCATGGGAAAAGCGTAGTATCCTGGCCGGAATGCTCCGTTCCTCACCGCACAGTCCCTCACGGCTTCCCTTGGCTAGGGGAGGTAGTTCCCCGACTGCTTTCGCTTCCCAGGTGAGGTGACACCCCACCCTGCTTCTGCTCGCCCTCCATGGGATGCACCTACTGTCTAACCAGTCCCAGTGAGATGAACCGGTACCTTAGCTGGAGATGCAGAAATCACCTGCCTTCTGCGTTGGTCTCGCTGGGTGCTGTACACTGGAGCTCTTCCTATTTGACCATCTTGCCCAGGAACCTCTCAGTCATCGTTTAGAAGCTTATTATTTGTTATTATACACTGACCAGATCATTAAGGGAAGAAAAAAAAAGTTTTTTTTGTTGTTGTTGTTGTTGTTGTTTTTTTTGCCATCTGGAAAGTCACAATATAGTGAAAGTGCTGATATTGATATATTTTAAACAGGTGCTATTGTGGAGGTGCATACCCAACAGTTTGATAATGTAGAGGAAGTGATAGCTTTGTCTGGTGGAATCTGGGTAGACCTCACAGAGGAGCTGTTATTTGTTCTGGATATTGAACAGTGACAAGGATTCAATGGGGGAGAAAGAAGCGAGGGTAAGTACACTCAATGACCCTGAGTGCATTTTCATGTGGATAGGTAATGGGGAGCTGGGCTCAGAAGCAGGCACTTTCAGGGGACAACCACTCTGCCCCAGCTGTCTGGACGTGATACCGGGTCATGTGGAATTGGAAGACACACCACCACAGAGGTAAATTTAGTCCAGCTGGTTTTGCAAAGAAATGTATTCTGGAAAATTTAGAGTGTTTTAGGCCATTCATGCATTTCTATAAAAAAAAACTTAAGATTGGGGAATTTATAAAAAAAGAGGTTTAATTGGCTCATGGTTCTGCAGGCTGTATAAGCATGTCACTGACAACATCTTTCGGCTTCTGGGGAGGCCTCAGGGATCTTTTGACTCATGGCGGAAGATGAAGCAGGAACAGGCACATCACATGGCAAAAGCAGGAGCAAGAGACAGAGAGTGGTGGGAGGGAGGTGCCATTTACCTTTAAATGACCAGATCTCAGGAGAACTCACTCACCATCTGGAGGACAGCACCAAACCATGAAGGATCCACCCCCATGATCCAATTGCCTCCCACCAGGCCCCACCTCCAACACAGGGCATTACATTTCAACATAATATTTAAGTGGGAACAAATATCCCAGCTGTTTCACAGAAACAGTCAACATAAATAATAGGTCTAAAGGGCCTAAGTTTTCTCTGGGCTTCTGTCCAACTTGTGGGCTTTCCTGCAAGCCTTATTTGTGCATCACCAACTACACAAATAGGCTGAATACTTACACAAAAGGATTTGTACTTCATACAATTTCTGAAATTCGATTTGCAAAGAATTTCCCATATTGGCTGCCAGACTTATTATTGCCACAGCTGTCATCAACCCCAGCAAGGAATCTTTCTAAAATCTATCAACTTTCACATCTCACATTTCCCCCTCCACATGCTCCCCGTGGCATCTAGTTAAAAAAATATGTAGCTAATAGCATATTAGAAACTTAGTAAGATTTGAAAATTTTTTTTTCTTATTAGAAATTTCTTGAACTGTTGTCAGAAAACAACATATTTGGGTTTTCTGCGGCGTGTCAGTCATCTGATATCCCCCAAACAACATGTTGTTTGGATATGTGTGTGTGTGTGTGTGTGTGTGTATATATATACACACACACACACACACACACACATATACATACACACACACATACACACATATACACACACACACACACACACACACATATATATATATGTATCAGCCAACTTGGAAAGTCAGATTTAATTCTTCTGTGGTTATTTGACTTTCCAGGTTTACTATTTCTCGTGTCCCAGTAAAGTTTGGAAACAACATCACTATCACTGGGCACTGAGGGTATATTCAGAGTAACATAGCTCTACCAAACTGGATATGTGAAGAATCAAATGGAAAAGACCCATGTAAGACAGAGAGTCATCTGAAAGCTATTGATATGGCAAAATGAAGACAGGCAACTGCAAGTAATTGAGCAGAATAAAATCCATGACAAGAATACCGTGAAATATTTCACTACTTGACTTTGAGTGACCCTACCATTTATTCCTGGGAAGTGACAGAAACAGGTGAATCACCAACAGATTCCTTTAAGCAAATGTAACATGAAGCCGGAGTCAAGAAACAGAGCCATGAGCAGTACGACTGCAGCCACATGTGTCATTTTAGCCTCACTCTTATACCACAGAAGCCCTTTTACCATCAATAGTAATTTTGTCAATTTGCTAGCAAAGGTCAAAAATAGAATATTGGCATAGCCTTACGAGTTCTAAAAGAGGAGCTTTAGGAAGAAAGCAGGTGGCTTTATACACTACTCTGAGTAATTCATGTTTCCCAGTTTGAATCCTACATCTGAGAACAAAATGGATATGGCATCTGTTCTCTCACGTGTTTAATTTTTTATTAAACTTTTTTGGTTTGAGGTAATTGTTGACTTACACTAATAAGAAATAATACAGAAATCCTATCTATTTTTTACCCAAGTTTCCCCCAAAGATAACATCAAGCAAGTCTGTAGTACAATATAACACTCAGGACACTGATATGGACACTATCAACAAAGAGCATTTCTATCACCATGGGAGTCCTCGTGTTACCTTTTGATAGCCAGACCACCTTTCCCTCTGCCCCAGCCCCATTTTAACCCTTGACAACCACTAATATGTTTTCTAGTTTTATATTTTTATCACTTCATGAATATTACATAAATGGAATCATACAGCATGTGTGGTTTTTCACTGATCGTAATTATCTGAAGATTCATCCAGGTTGTTGAATGTATCAATAGTTCTATTCCATAGTATGAATGTACCATTGTTTGTGTAAGCATTGAAAGACATCTTAGTTTCTTCCAAGTTTTAGTAATTATGAATAAATCTGCTATAAACACGTGTGTACAGGGTATTGTGTGGACATATGTTTTCAACTCATTAGGGTAAGTCCCAAGGAGTGTGAAAGTTAAATTGTATGGTGTGAGTATGCTTGTTTTGTAAACTGTCTTTCAAAGTGGCTGTGCCATTTTGCATTCCCACCAATGATGAACAGGAGCTCCCGTTGTTCTACATCCTTACCAGCATTTGATGTTGCCAGTGTTTTATCTTAGCCATTCTAATAGATATGTAGTGGTATCTCATTGTTTTAATTTGCAATTCTCTAATTACATATAATGTTGTGTGTCTTTTCATACTCTTATTTTCCATCTATATGCCTTCTTTGGTGAGATGTCTGTTCGGATGTTTTGCTATTTTTTAACTGCGTTGTTTGTTTACTTATAGCTGAGTTTTAAGAGTTCTTTATATATTTCAGCTATCAGTCCTTTATCAGATACGGGTTTTGCCAAGATTTTCTCACAATTTGTCATTTGACTTTTCATTCTAATACTGTCTTTCACAGAGCCATTTTTAATTTTAATGAAGTCCAACTTAAGAATTTTATCTTTCATGATTATGCTTTTAGTGTTGTATCTAAAAAATCATCGCCAAACCCAAGGTCACCTACTTTTTTTCCTACGTTATTTTCTAGGAGTTTTACACTTTTCTGTCTTACATGTAAGTCTCTGACCCATTTTGACCTAATTTTTTGAAAAGTGTAAGGCTGTGTCTCGATTCAGTTTTTTTGCATGTGAATATATGGTTTTTCCAGCACTATTTGTTGAAATGACTATCCTTTATCCACTGAATTTCATTTGCTCCTTTGTCAATAATCAGTTGTCTCATTAATCATGGAATAGATATCTCTATTCTTTCATGAACACCTCACTTACTTGAATTGTAGCTTTATAGTAAGTCTTAGAGTCGTGTAGTGTCAGTACTATGATTTTGTTCATCTCCTTCAATATTGCATTGGCTATTCTTGCTTTTCCATATAAACTTCTGCTTTTCTCCATAAACTTTTGAATCAATTTATCAGTCTCTACAAACTCTCTTTTTAAATTGATTTCTTGGATACCTTTCTGCCACCCCATTACTGGCTGGTGAATGTAGAAGTCCAGTATCACCACTAGGCCTCTGTTAACATCTGAGTTATACTTGGACTCCTCATTATTGTTACGTAAAGGTGAAAATTTTGTTCCCCATTTGGTCTCTACTGGCATCATTATGGTGTGTTATTGTTAATGCTGGGTGTTGGTGAAGGTCCTGGTTTTTTGTTGTTGTTGTTGTTTGTTTGTTTTGATGGAGTCTCACTCTGTTGCTGAGGCTGGAGTGCAGCGGCACGATCTTGGCCCACTGCAAGCTCCATCTCTCAGGTTTGTGCCATTCTTCTCCCTCAGTCTCCCAAGTAGCTGGGACTACAGGCGCCCACCACCACGCCCGGCTAATTTTTTGTATTTTTAGTAGAGACAGGGTTTCACCTTGTTAGCCAGGATGGTCTCGATCTCCTGACCTCATGATCCCCCCATCTCGGCCTCCCAAAGTGCTGGGATTACAGGTGTGAGCCACTGTGCCCGGCCCCAAGGTCCTGGCTTTTAACTGAGTCTTCTCTGATACCATTCTGGGATATGTGTTGAGGTGCTTATTACAGTCTCATGAATGTGGATGTTTAAGATCTGTACTCAGCCTTTGACATGGAAAAAGGGGACACAGTTTTGTTCTGTGGTATTTGGCTGGAATTGAGTGACTGTTGTCTACATGCTTTCTGCCTTTGCTAGGTTGACCCTTTCAATCACACTTTTTGGGGGCTTTTCTTTCTGTGGCTATAGATATTTCTGAATTTCTTGTTTCTCCATTCTAAGTCTAAGCTACACGAGGCTAAAAAAAAACACAGGGATCTTGCCACCATGTTGTTCCTTGGGTTTTGAGGCCCCTAGGCATTCTTCTTTCTTCTTTTTACCTTTCAGAATCTTCTTATGTTTGTTTTGTATGTATGTTTGTATGTCCAGAGTTTAAGATGTACTTATCAGGAGGAATAGGGAAATGAATGTCCACTCTATCATATCCTGGAAGAGGAAGTCTCTCTCTATCTCTGTGTGTGTTGAAAATGCTACATATTTATCAGTTGAGAGACAAAGAAGGACTAGATTAGGGAGGGCATTGTGTGCAGGGGAATTCCAAATAAATAATCAAAAGAAACCATTGGAGAATTTTGGAAAAGAGAACTGATGTGACCAAGTAGTATTTTATTACTTTTTTTTTTGGATAGAGTTTTAGTCTGGAGGAGCAATTAGAAGGAGAAGTAACAGGAGGACAATTAGAAAACTGTTACAGTAACTAGATTAGAGCAGTTGGGATGGTGAAAAAAGAAAAGAAAGATTGAGTTCACATTATATTTTATTATTAACAGCAACAACGAACATGTGCTGTGGAGATGCTATGAGCAAGGTGATGGCAGAGATAATGGACATAAAAGATGAAGAAGATGTGGTGTCCTTTTTCAACGAGTTGAAGTCTAGCAGAGAAGAGATGCATATAAGAATAACGGAAAACTTGTAACAGGTCAAGAGATTGAATTGTGAGTTGACAGAGAAAGTGGTGACATAGTCCAAAAATGAAAAAGTGTGAGAAAAGAGTAGTTTTTAAGAGGAAGATCAAGTTTTAGATGTGTTGATTTTAATGTGAAGTGAAATATCCTAATGCAGATTCTCTGAAAGCAGTTGATTGATGAAAGACTGGAATTTAAGTTAGAAGTAATGATCAGAATTAATGTACAGCTTTAATAGAAAATTTTTCCTCAAAGGCAATTTTGTAGAAGCTCTTGATATGATAATTTTAAAACAGACTAGCCCTATACCATGATTTATTGGAACTTTGAATAGAACCCATCATAAGGTGGAAAGAGCATGGATTTTAGAATGAGGATTAGCTAAGTTTAAACTCCAAACATTGCTCACTAGTATTTGATCTTAGAGCTTCAATTTCATCTGTCAGATGGGATTCTATTACTAAGTAATTAATGTTATTCTGTGGCTTATATAACATGTGAGTTAAAATGCCTGACACATAGAAAGAACTCACAGGTATTAATCCTCTTCCCCTTTATTGACCTTAGGTTTGTTTTGGAAGCAAATACCACATTGAAAATTCATTTTAAGTTCTTTGAGAAATGTCCAAACTTCTTTCCACAGTGTCTGAACTAATTTACAATTCTCCCAATAGTGTATAACCCATGTAACAAACCGCACATGTACCCCCTACATCTAAAATAAAAGTTGAAGAAAAAACTCAAAAAACAAAAACTCCACAAAATCTGTACTATGCGTTTTATACTTTCTTTGATGCAGTTCCTGTTTTTGTTTCAACATTGATTATAATTTCAAACCTAAACATAAGAGTGAAAATTTTATTCACTGTTTTTGGCCATTAATTGCTCATTACATGACAATGTCAAGCTACACAATTTAGCAATATCAGTATCAAATACATTATTTACAATTATTTGAAAGTAATCTGCACATAACACAGCAAAATTTTTCTCAAGGCTGAGAGTTGATAACTCAAAGACTTTGTGCCAAGGAGATGTCAGAGGAGCTAATAGCTTGAGCAAGAGGTACTCAGGGAAGGCTTTTATGAGACGGAGGATATTTACATTGTCGTTATTTTCTCTGTCTTGTCACCTCTCACCCTCCCTTCAATCCAGTAAATCAAGCTTTTATCCTGTTATTGGTTGACACTGTTTGAGATCATCAAACACTCGCGTTCTTTTCTACATTTCCCAACTTCCAATGCCATGTCATTGGATTTTGGTCAATGGGCACGGAAATGATGTAAACAATTTTCAGACAAGGTCTTTAACAATATGCCATTCTCTCTCTCACTCTCTTCCTTTACTATAACAAACTTGGAGGCCATTTGTTTAAAATGGCATTATACAAGATGAGTGAGGGCTGCCAAACTGGATAAGAGTTCAATGATTGACCCCTGGATATGGCATGTTTAATAAATAAGCCTTTATTGGGTTAAGTCGCTGATATTTGGGGGTGTATTTGTTACAACACCATATCTTGACCACCATTCCCTAATACACGTTCTCACAACCCCACCAATTCAGCTCTTATTAAAATCTTCAGTGCCTTCCATCTTCTGTCCTCATCTTCATTGACTTCTTGGTGTTCAGCAGTTACTCGCTGTCTCCTTTAACCACTTTTCTTTTGACCTTCACAACAGCAGTCCTTCTCAGCTTCCTTTGCTCTGCTCCTTTTATGGTCACCCTGTAAGTGCTAGAGTATCCCTTGTCTTCGTCCTTTATTATCTCTTCTTACATTAATATCCATTCCCATAGCTTTAAATAACAGCTCTATGTCTATGACTTTCATGTTTGTTTCTCTAAGTAATACCTTCATATCAGTTCTAAACTGGTATAACCAACTTCTTACTTGAAATCTCTGCTTGCATGTCAAATACGCATGTCAAAGTTAATATTGACATAGGAAGTCTTTAGTTTTTGTCCAACAAAATCTTTTTCTTCCTAGTTCTTCCTGTCTCATACAATGGCTCCACCACCCACTCATTTACCCAAACCAAAAACCTAGATGTCATTCATTGATTGAGCTCTTCATCCACATCATCTCTCAGACTATGTCCCATCCTTTATGAATGGCCATGCTCATGACCATATTCACTGCTGTCACCCCATTAGAGACTACTTTCTTTCTCACCTATCTTGCTAAGGTTTCTCTCAGCTGTTCTCATTGCTTCTCTTAGTTGGCTATAATCCATTTTTCATTCTCTAGCCAGGCTACTCTTTTTAATATGTAAGTAAATTCATGCCATTCTCTTTATTAAGATTCTACAGTTATAAACTACCAGACTTAAAACTGCATTTCCTTATGATCTTCAGGTCTCTGACCATTTTAATTCTAACTACCTCTCCAACTTCACCTCCCCGTTAATCCTCTTTACCCCGTACTCCAGCCATACTACATCTTTCTTTCTCCCAAACACACTTAGCTCCTTTTTTTTCTTCCTAGATTTTTCCCAATCACATTCTTTCTGTGTTAGGCTTCTTGAGGTTATTCACATTTCAGACACCAGTTTCACTTGCTCAGAAAGTGCCCCAGATGCTTTTATGTTTACTTTCTTTTCCTAATGTTTTCATAGTCTTCACAACACTAATAATTATGTAAATTTATCTTGTTCATTTAGATATTAGTATATCTATATTATTTCTTTCTTGTTCCCCTCCACTATGGTCTGAATGTGTCCCGCTCCCTCCTGAAATTTATTTTTGAGACTTAGTCCTCAATATGGTATTAAGAGGTGGCCTTTGAGAAATGATTATGTCATGAGGGGATTAATGGGATTAATGTCCTCACAAATGGGATTAATGTCCTTATAAAAAAGGTCTGAAAGAGCTTGTTTATTGCTTCCCCTTTGACCATGTGAGGATGAAGCAAGAAAGCAGGATCTACAAAGGAGCCCTCACCAGACACCAAATCTGCTGGCACCATGATCTTGGACTTTCAAGCCTCCAGAACTGAGAGAACTATGTATCTCTTGTTTATAAATTACCCAGTCCAAGGTATTTTGTTATAGCAGCCCAAATGGACTAAGAAACTGGTACTGAGAAGTGGGGATAATGATAAATATATATATATACACACATATATGTGTGTGTATATATATATATACACCTAAAAATGTGGAGGTGGCTTTGGAACTGGGTAATTGATAAAGGTTGGAAGAGTTTTGGAGTGCATGCTAGAGAAAGCCTATATTGATGTGAACAGGCTGTAAAGAGCAAATCTGGTGGGAGTTTGGAACCAAAAGAAAGTTGTAGAGAAACCCTCAGTATTCTAGACATTACCTAAGAGGTAGTGAACAGAATACTGGTAGAAATATGAACAGTAAAGGCTATTCTGATAAGGTTTCAGATGGAAATGTGGAACAAATTATTGGAAACTGAAGGAAAGGCAATTATTGTTTTAGAGTTGCAAATAATTTGGCTGATTGTGTTTGTGTCCTGGTGTTTTGTGGAAGGAGAAACTTGAGTGATGAAATAGGATGTTTGGCAGAAGAAAGATCTAAGCAAAATGTTGAGGGAGCAGCATGGCTCCTCTTAACTGCTTATAGTAAAATGCAAGAAGACAGAGGTAATTTAAGGACATAACTTATAAGCGAAAGAAGCAGAACTTAAAGATTTGGAAAATTCTCGGCCTTCTCAGCCTATCTTGTAAGAAATGAGAAAGAATGTTTGGAAGAGTACACCAAGGGTGTGGATAAAGAAATCAGTATTGATCATCCCTGTGCTATTCATTAAGACAATTGAAAAGTTATCCTGAAGGCATTTTGGAGATCTTTAGGGCTGCCATTCTCATCACAGAGTCAAAGTTCCAAAACGTTGAGAACAGAATGGTTTCAAAGGAGGGACAGAGAGTGCCTGTGGGACCTCAGGGCTCACTGCCAAGCATTGACTCAAGTCTCTGCTCCCTGAATTCAGGTGCAGCGCTCCCTGCCCAACCACCCCAGGTGTGGCTCCAGTAGGCCCAGGTGTGGCATGAGCCAGAGTAGCTGTCCCTCTGGGGGAAGAGGTGATAAAACTTGGCCACACCCACATGGTGCGAACTCTTCCAGTGTACATAGTGCAAGACCTGTGGGGGTATATTTGCCTCCACCTAGATTTCAAAGGATGCCCTAGAGAGCCTCAGGACCCAGACAGAGACTATCCACAGGGGTAGGCTTACTGCAGAGCTCCCCTACTAGGACAGTGTCTAATGGTGCTGTAGGAGCAAGGTCACCACAGAGAACCCCTACGTTGACAATATTTAGTGGAGCAGTGGGAAATGGAGCTGCCTCCAAAACTCCAAAATAGTAGAGCATACAACTTTAGCCTGGAAGAGCCACATGCACCTGACATCAACCTGGCAAACAAAGCAATGGGACTGCCTGGAGTCTTAGGGACCAAACCCTGCTCCAATTTATCTGGGAAGCAAGACATAAAGAGAAGATATATTCTCAAGTTTTAAGATTTAATGTTATTTGCTTTGCTGGACTTTGGACCTACTTGAAATCTATTACTCTTTTCTCCTCTTTTATTTCTCCTTTTTGGAATGGGAATGTCTATCCTAGGCCTGTCCATTGTCTCACAATTATATTTTGGAAGCACATAACTTGTTTGATTTCATGGGTTCCCGCTGAAGAACAAATTGTGTCAGGATGAATCATACCTTGAGTCCCACACAAATCTGATTTAGATGATATTTAGATAAAACTCTGGACTTTAGACTTTGGATTTAATGTTGAAATGAGTTAAGATGTTGGGGTGATGGGATGGAATAAATGTATTATGCATGTGAGAAGGACATGAACTTGGGATGTTCAATTATGGAATTGCTGTAGTCTGAATGTGTCCTCTCAAATTCATATGTTAAAACCTAATCCCCAATGTGGTATTAAGAGATAAGGCCTTTGGGAGATGATTAGGTCATGAGGACTCTGCCATCATTAATAGGATTAGTGCCCTTATAAAAGATGCCTGACAGAGTTTGTTCAACCTTTCTTCTTCTATCATATGAGGATGCAGCAAGAAGGCACTATCTCTGAAACAGTGTTTACCAGATACTGAATCTGCTGGTGCTTTGATCTTGGACTTCCCAGCCTCCAGACCTGGGAACAATCAATTTCTATTGTTGATAAATTACCTAGTCTAAGGTATTTTATGTTAGCAGCATGAATGAACCAAGACACCGCTTGCCTGCCTTTTCCACTGATGTATCCCAGTTCCTGAAATAGTGCTTAACACATAACTAGTACTCAATACATTGATATGTAAATGAATGAAAGATTGAATGAATGAGTAAATGTCATTATCTTTGGCAGAAGGGGTTTAGCATATTAACCTATGTAGTTCCATGGAACAGTTCCATGGGCTATATTTTGAGGCTTCAATTTTCCTCTTTAAGATAATTGTTTCTTATTCATGTCAAGTAATATTAATAATTGTCGTGGTGGGAACACTTAATCAAATTATCAGTAGCCTTCTCTCCTATGGGCAAAAATAAGTACTTTCCTTCTTTGTGTCTTCTCGTGTTTTCAGGCTGTGCTATCATGGGTTTTCTGACATTAGAAATCTCAGGGAATCTTATCACATAGCTGCTTACTGGCATGGAAAATTTGTCAATACACCCCAACGGGAGATACTCTGTAAGAACCGTAAGCACCTTGCATTCTTGTCCTCAGGTGACTAAGTCCTGAATTGTGCATGAAAGAGTGTTAAATCACTCCAAACAAAGGAACTCTGTTTAGCTAGGAATCTTGTGTGTTCCATAATTAAAGCTTGTTTCTTAAGTCTTTTTTTCTATGTGATTTCTATCCAATATTTACTAAAAGAGAAAAAATGCTTAGAAAATGAATACAACAAATCTGAATGGTCTTCCCCTTTTTGTAAAAATAGATCTTTATTATTTTGCCAT
Source organism: Symphalangus syndactylus (assembly GCF_028878055.3). Taxonomy (NCBI): domain Eukaryota; kingdom Metazoa; phylum Chordata; class Mammalia; order Primates; family Hylobatidae; genus Symphalangus; species Symphalangus syndactylus. Next base: position 115,066,232 of record NC_072428.2, read on the forward strand.
TTCCTTTCAGGAAATTTTTTTTACATTGAAAATTGAAAATTTTTTTTACATTAAGAGATGAATAAGCCTAATGGAAATGGGGAAAAGGAGGTAAAACATTTTCTGGGACGGGTGACTTTATTGCCTTAATATATATTGTTTAGAAGAATGTATACATTCTACTCCTCTGGACAGGGAGAGAACAATGCTGTGACTCATACATATTTTTCCTAATATCTGTCTCTAACAAATGGCTTGTTTGTTTGATGACCTTTGCTGAGAGCTTTTGATGATAAGGTTAAGAATTAAGACATCATCAGACAGTAGTGCACAGATGGGCTTCAGCTGATACTTCAGAAAAATAATATCTTCATCCTCCAGCTATTTTTCCATAAATCCAGGCCACCTTTCTGTTTTACAAATAACTTACTTTTAATGCTACTGCTACTTTTTGCCATGATTAAAAATTGTCCTACTATTCCTGTCCTCTGAGTAATTGTATAAATAAAAAGTACAAGGTGAAGCAACTGAAATCTCATAAGGGCAATGGTTTTCCCAGATCAAACATGCTGAGTTTTTTAAGGGTCACTTTAAGTTTCTGGCAAGCTTCTTTACATTGCACCATCACAAGTCTGGAAATGAATTAGCTGCTGCATTGAGTCACCTCAGGAAATTTTCTGTGTTTGTGCTATCTCTGGGGCTTGAGCAATAGGTTTCATTTTAGTTAGAAGGAAACTATACTACCAGAAATAAGATTCTCCCTACCATTTTTTTCCCCAGAGCTATTTCAGGTGATCAAAAATAATAAACCAGGAAAGAAAATAAAACTACCAATATCATCCAAGGCTGTAAAGAAATTAGAGGAAATTATCAAATTGGTCAGCAAGACTGAAAACAAATGTTTGAACCTTGTCCACTCTCAGGTTTGTGTATGTATGAATGTGTGTGTGTGTATGTGTGTGTACTGAATATCTCTATCATACATGCAAATTTGATTTTTGAAAGTGGCAGAATCACCAAAAATCTTTATAATTTGTGTTTAGAAATTCCACTTTAGACTGTCCTACTCTTTTCCAAATCTCTATCAACCTACACCCTTAGCTGTGTGGCATCTTTTTAACATGTGGAAAAACTTCTAATTCTGCTCTTGTACTTCAGGATTAAAATGCAAAAACATATTGATTTAGGCCAAAATAATAATCTAAAATAGTGTATATTAACATTAAGAACACATAAGGATAAAGGATTTCACATGTGTTTGGTGACAATTATATGATGAATATATTAACAGTAGTGTTTTCTTATTTTGTCCTGATGATATTAAGATGAGAGGTTAAGTAACTTTTCTAAGATTGCAGAATCAGAATTGTTGGAACAGGAAACCAAAGCTAGATCTATTGCACTACAATGGCCCTGGGCCTTATATTAATTGCTTTTTTTCACATGGATAGAAAATATGGAATAGCTGTTAGAGGAAGAATAGAGAAGATTACTGAATTAAAGGTGAGCTTTTGATGCTTTACAATTTTAATTAAGTGTTGTTATTCACTGAAACTATCATTACATATTGTAGGCAAATGTTGGATATTTTAAGAAGTCTTAGGAGCTCTTTAAAATATTATATATATAGTGTCCTCACTATATATATATAATATATAATATATGTATTATATATTATATATAATATATATAATATATTATACATATAATATTATATATAATATATAATATATAATATTATCTATATTATATATATTATATATTATCTAATATATATATTATATAGATAATATTATCTATATAATATAGATAATATTATATAGTATATTATATATTATATTATATATCATATATTCCCATCTGGGAAGTGAGGAGCGCCTCTGCCCGGCTGCCCCGTCTGGGATGTGGGGAGCGCCTCTGCCTGGCCGCCCCGTCTGGGACATCTACCACGGAGGCCAGACGCAATGTGGGGGCTGGACGTGGTGGCTCACGCCTGTAGTCCCAGCACTCTGGGAGGCCGAGGTGGGTTGATCAATTGAGGCTAGGAGTTTGAGACCAGCCTGGCCAACATGGTGAAACATATGAAAAATACAACAGACAAACCAACCAACCCAGCGACAACAAAACAGGTCTACCCTGGAGTCATACTCTAATTTTTTCTATTTTCCTCCCTTTCTGATCCTTTATCCCACTTTCTTTTTCTTCCTCTTCCTTCTCCTTCTTCTTTGTCAAATAGAGGATTGAGTTATTATCATCGATCCATACAAAGTCCCTCTCTCATTTATTTTCTTTAATTCCCACCTCCCATTTCTATTTCCCATCTTCCCATGTGCAACCTTCCTAATATGTTTGATATGCATCTTTCTGTTTGTATTTTTAGAAAATGTTTATTGTTTTGTGTGCAAATAAATAAATAAATAAATACAATATTATATATATAATTGATCATGGATATGTTGATATATATGATATATATCATCGTATAAAATATATATCATCACATAAAATCTGATACATATCATATATCATCAATGATATATATATGTATCATTTATTTAAAATAACTGTGGATATGTGTTCCATTGAGAGATAAAGTTTTTAAACTGTAATTTGTCTTTCAGATTTTAATGCAACTTGTTACACAAGATGATCCCAAACATATTTGACTTTTTATTTTCAGAAGAGCTTAATACATAGTTTTGAATATTGTAAGTGCTGAATAGTTCACTCTTTTTTCACCAACTGTTGCCCTTGAACACACATACATTTTCATATATTATTTTAATAATTTATTTAGTAGGGTGTTTGTATACATATATGCATTTTTCTACCCTGTTGTAAGATATTTCTCCACTAGTGTGTCTATACCTGATCTCAGAGATCAGGCTGTATCCTTTTCATTGATGCTTCCTTACTCATTTTATTTTCCTTTTGAATCATCATACTTGTCATTACTGGTTTAACATCCATCTTTTTTGGAAAAAGTCATTTCCTTGAAAGCAAGGCCATGACTATCTTGTTCGCTGATACATCATCAGCCTCTAACGAAATGATTGATAGTAGGAATTTAAGAAGTATTTAATGAATTGAATTTGTATTGAAATTCAGTATTTCCTTTGTGGAATGTAACTGTCCATGGGATGAGTGACATTAAGTTGTGTTCGATTAAAACTATACATTTTCTTTCTCTCTCTCTTTTTTTTTTAGACGGAGTCTTGCTCTGTCGCCTAGGCTGGAGTGCAGTAGTGCAATCTTGGCTCACTGCAACTTCCACCTCCTGGATTCAAGCGATTCTCCTGCTTCAGCCTCCTGAGTAGCTGGGATTACAGGCGCCCACCACTGCGCCCGGCTAATTTTTGTATTTTTAGTAGAGACGGAGTTTCACCATGTTGGCCAGGCTGGTTTCAAACTCTTGACCTCAGGTGATCTGCCCGCCTTGGCCTCCCAAAGTGCTGGGATTACAGGTGTGAGCCACCGCACCTGGCCCATATTTTCAAAGAATATCCTAGAAGCCAACGGTGAACAAGTAAGTGATCTATAAATGATATAAAGATGTTTCAGAAAGTAAGTTGCTGAAATTTCAGTTGTGCTTAGGACTAACTTGTGCTTATAATGCTATTTATTATCTTGGAAAGCATTTTTGAGCACCAAATATCTTCCAGGCATTCTGTTAATGGTAAGGATTGAGAGAAAAATGAGATAGACTAATTAAGTGATTGAACTCTTTACAAAGATCAGAAAACCTCTGTGAAGATGCATGCTACTTAGACCAGAGGTTTCCACATTTTGGATTATGTATACTCATGGAATATTTAGAAAAAGTCTGGATCTCTTTACGTTTTTAAAAATTGCCATTAAGATTTTGTCATATGTTTTAAAAAATAAATAATGTGATTTAAGGCATATTTTAAATGTTATCTCTTAAAAAATTACCTAGAACCTTTCTTTACCTTTTAAATTTCAGTAGAATCTAAATACCACAGCACTTAAATTTTTTTATTTTATTTTATTTTATTTTAAGTTCCAGGATACATGTGCAGCACCTATCAACCCATCACCTAAGTATTAAGCCCTGCATGTGTTAGCTATTTATCCTGATGCTCTTCCTCCACCTCCCTGCTATGACAGGCCCCAGTGTGTGTTATTTCCCTCCTTGTGTTCATGTGTTCTCATTGTTCAGCTCCCACTTATAAGAGAGGACAGGCAATGTTTGGTTTTCTGTTCCTGCATTCATTTGCTGAGGATAATGGCTTCCAGCTCCATCCATATCCTTGCAAAGGACATGATCCGATTGATTCTTATGGCTGCATAGTATTCCATGGTGTGTATGTATCACATTTTCTTTATCCAGTCTGTCATCGATGGGCATTTGGGTTGATTCCATGTCTTTGCTATTGTGAATAGTGCTGCAATAAAAATATGCATGCATGTATCTTTGTAATAGAAGGATTTATATTCCTTTGGGTATATACCCAGTGATGGGATTACCACAGCACTTTTATATGCACAACTAGCCATTTAAAAATTCATTAGCAAACTCTTCTTTCAATACAAATGTTAAATAATGTCTTTCATTTCTTGAATTTTTTTTATTATTATTATACTTAAGTTTTAGGGTCATTTCATTTGCCTTAAATAATTTTATAACAAAGTAATATACATTTATATATTTTTTGAGTTAAGGTCTCACTATGTTGAGCAGGCTAGAGTGCAGTGGCATGATCATGGCTCACTGCAACCTCAACCTCCCAGGCTCAAGCAATCCTCCCATCTCAGCCTCCCAAGTAGCTGAGACTACAGGCACACACCACCACAGCAGCTAATTTTTAAATTTTTTATAGATGTGGGTTTTTACTGTATTTCCAGGCTGGTCTAGAACTCCTGGGATAAAGCAATCCTTCCACCTCAGCCTCATTAAGTGCTAGGATTACATTACGTTCTATGACCCCAAGATTCTGAGTGCTAAAATGTTTCAAAGTAACATATATATATATATAACTTGACAAGTATAAATGTATAAAATAAAAGTTTTAAATTTATATGTATAATATAAAGTACAATTTTTGTTATAAATGCAACTATTAATTTTTAAAAGGGACTATATTTTTCACATAGTTCATTCATATGCTCAAAAATAATTTTTATTGGCCAGAATTAAAAAATAAAAAACATAATAAATGTTAGCATGAATGTGATGAAAAAGGAACACTTTTACACTGCTGGTGGGAATGTAAATTAGTACATCCACTGTGCAAAACAGTAGGGAGATCCCTGAAAGAACTAAAAGTAGAACTACCATTCCCCAAAGTAGAACTACCAGCAATCCCATTACTGGGTATCTACCCAAAGGAAAAGAAGTCATTATATGAAGAAGACAAATGTACATGCATGTTTATGGCAGCACAATTTATAATAGCAAAAATATGGACCCAGTCTAAATGCCTGTCAATCAAAGAGTGGATAAAGATAATGTGGTATATATACACCATAGAATACTACTCAGCCATAAAACAGAATGGAGATAATGGCTTTTGCAGTAACTTGGATGGAGTTGGGGGCCATTATTTTAAGTGAAGTAACTCAGGAATCGAAAACCAAATATTGTATGTTTTCACTTATAAGTGGGAACTAAGCTATGAGGAGGCAAAAGCATAAAAATGATATAATGGACTTTGGGGATTTGTGGGGAAGGGAAGGAGGGGAATGAGGGATAAAAGACTATATATGGGGTCTGTATATTGGGTACAGTGTATACTGCTTGTGTGATGGGTGCACCAAAATCTCAGAAATCACCACTAAAGAACTCATCCATGTAACCTAAAACCACCTGTTCCCCAAAAGCTATTGAAATAAAAATTTTTAAAAAAGATTCTTTTTTAATGTTATAGTAAGACAGGATTGAAAATCAAATCTATTCCTATTTTTCACCTGTTAAAATAGATGAATACACTGAGAAATGTTTTCTACATAAATTAGGAAATTTATTATACATACATCACACATTTTTCTGAGTTACTTTTAAGTTGTTACTATTTTTGATGCTGTACCAGCTGATGATTCCATTATGTCTTGCATACTTGATGCAAGCAAATAGTAGAATACAATATGACTTATAAATGACACCCTGAAAGTAGAATCAACCTCTTCCTTAATTTCTGGACAGAATATAAAAGTAATTCACCAAAAATTATTCACCATTAATTGTCATTTTACTTTATAACCTAGAGGTATCTTGTTTAACCTGATTTTCTCAGGAAAGGTTAGAAAAATCCAAGTATTGTTAATTTCAACATAACTTTCCTAATAAAATAGCTTTGGTAAGACTATTTTATTTTTAATGTTTTGAATGAATTATTATCAAACCTTTGGAGTTGCTGATTTTGTTTATTTAATTTATGGGAAATATTTGTCATAAATCCTCATTGGAAAAGCCACTTATCTTTGTCAAACTCATCAATCAAATCAAAATTACTTCTTCTTATAAAAATTCCAACTTCATTTCTCATTTTAAATAAACATGTTAATATATTTCCTTGTGACAATCATCTTGAGTCTGAATTCTAAGATGAATAGATGGATAAGGTCTAAACTTTGTCTTGAGTAGGTCGTACCCTAAACGAAATAAGATTCCATTGCTTTTAACATTTTTTACCAATGTTCCTTCTGTTTTTCATTCATAGGATTGTCCCACAGGATAAATGCATGAAAAAAGTTGGAAAAGAGAAATTGAATTACATCCTAATTGTAGTGTTTTCTCAGTCATATCAATTGTAGAAAGAGAACATTGACTTGGAAAACTGAAGAGTAATTATTCTAAAACGGTTGTAACAGTTTACTCCTTTTATCTTTGTTTGCAAACTTCCAGGATTAATGAATTGCATAAAATCACATAATTTATTGGGTTGGTGCAAAAGTAATTGTGGTTTTTGCCATTAACAAAACCTCAATTACTTTTGCATCAGCCTAATATAAGTGAATAAATTAATATTAGAACACAGGTCTAATTAAAAGTTTCTGTGTTCTGTGATAATACAGAAAACAATCAAATGGATAACTACAGAAAAATTTTGGATATAAGATTAGGTGATAATTTTCTCCCTCTTTTCCTTCCATCTTTCCATCCTTCTTTGATTCCTTCTTTTTCTGTCTTTTTTGTTTCTCTCTGTCTCTCTCTCTTTTTTTTTTTTTTTGCAATTTGAAGAAGGAAGTACTTCAAAAGTTAAAAGGCAGACATGGCATGACGCCTAATTGCAAGATCTTTTTCAAACATATGAGTTTTAGAAAATAGCACCTGAATTTAAGTCCCTTAAAATTGTCTGTCTTCGTGTCCAAGTCTCTGTATATTTGCAGGGCTGTGTACAATCTAGACTGAACATGCTTGACCTAAAAACAGAAGTAATACCTGGAACAAAGCACGATGTCCACCATAGTCGTCTCTCTTTAGTGTGTTAAGATAGAATTGATTCCCAGAGTAGCCTGCCATCACTAACTCTGAGGGATGGTGGGCTAACTTTGATAGAAGGAGAAGAGGTGGTAGTTAGGAGGAAGGTGATTCATCATCATTGTATCAGCAGGCCTTGATGATTGGAAATATCAGGCGGCACAGCCTGAAAGAGAATGGCTTAATTGGAATCGATAGTGGGATCTTGGAAATCAATACATATGCACTGAACAGAAAATGGTATGCTGTAATCTACTATACACTGTATGTGAAAACCAAGCTCCAAATTTGCCAGCCCATGCAATGTCCGATGAAGTTTCTCTTAGTTACATTACAATTGCAATTTAAGTGTATTTGAGGGAAAAAAAAGTGAAAGAAAAAGTAACTAAAGAAAAGTGGAAATGCAAAACCTTGTCTTTATTAATGTTACAATTTATTTTGATCAACTCCCTATTCTTAAAATTGACCAATCTTCTTCCCTTCTTTGGCTCTTCCATGGTTTATAGGATTATTTTTCAGGGCTGATTGGTTGGTGTTACATGTGACTACTATGCTTAATGCTATCTGGCTTCTAACTTTAAGCATTGAAAAAAAGTCCTTCATATTTCTCAGTGTGTGATTGAACTGAGATGACCATCCTAAGCCTCCTCATTACATAAATCCTTGCCTTCTCCAGAAGCAACAAATGGAGATGCGAATAGCATATGTTGCTTCTCAGCCTTATTCCATAGCCTTTTCTCCAAGATATTTTTCCAAAGTTGTCCCTGTTCTGAATCCTTTGCAAGCAAACGAACAATAAAACAATGGGTAATAAAATAATTTTTTAACTTTCATTTATATGCTCTGAGATTGATGTGATTTTGATAAATAACTATATTAAAAGACAAATGGGAGTGGTGATTTCGTAAAAAGCCCATGCCTCTTGCCCATGGAGTATGTGGCTTGGCCTGGAGCTCTTATTTTACTTCTATATTTCTAAGCAGAATTATTCAAGAATGTCTCTTATTACAGGTCTTGAAATTTGGACAGCCAACAGAAAGGAAGCTAATAAATAAATTTGTCAGAACACGATTCTCAGTTTCATTTATTTTGAATTAAAGGTAACCTGGAAAATAGATTAGGAAAACAGCCTATAATCAGAGGAGTGACCCCAGTGAGACCCTGTCATTAAAACTTTAGTGTTGAGCCTGCAAACCTCTGTTCCTCTGATTAGGCAATTTACTCCATTTCCACCTTTCTGTCTGCCAAAACATTTAGTGGCAAAACATTTTCTAATTCTCTAGACTCATAAAATGTTGTTTTGATAAAAAGTAAAACAGAATGGATTATCTTTTTAAGCTATCTATCATAATGTAATCAGAAAACATGAGGGATTAATAGATAATATTGTAAAGAGGCAAAGGCAGCAGATGTTATTTAGATGAGCAGAAGGTCACAGACCTCTGTTGAGGATTGAAAGCTTGAGGTACGTGCCTTTGTTCCTCAGTGTGTGTGAATCAGAGTGATTACTGACATCAGTTAGCAACTTGGTGGAGGAGACAAACTGGGGCTGCATTTTCACTATGTTTATTATTGCTCAAGGTCAAAAAGTGACTGTGTAGTGCCTCAGTTTTTACACCTTTGTGTTATGAATATTTTTTCTATTACCTTACAAGTTTATTTTGATGCTGTAATGATGAGACAGTGGTTTGAAAAGTTCTAAATAAATAAAAGGATACTCTCTAACTTTTAAATTCTGACTTTGATATTTTAAAACCTAGCTATGAGGGGCATTATTATTATTGAACGTAGTCAACAAGTATTTAATGAACTTACTGGTTTAAGATTATACTGATTCAAGAATTCTAGGGCAAATGCAATCACTGAGAAATTTATATTTATAGCTTTCATGAAAATTCCAAGAAACTACATTTTACTTCCATTAGGGATGATTGAGGACATTAGAAAAGACTATATTTTCTCTCATCTTATTTTCAAAGCCTATATGGAAAGCTACCCTTGGAAACACCAAGATATTATGGATATAGAATCTCTTAGATGTGTTTTCTTCTCGTTTGGTTTAGATGAACTATAGCCAGGGTATTTATTAAAAACATGATCATAGTTTGATCATTAAGTGTAACAGATTTCCACCATTATTCTTAATAATGCAAATAAAATCCAGTAACATCATACTGGTTAATCTGATGAGATGCCAAGCCTCGGCTCCTAGGAGACATCCCACTGGCTGTGAGGAGTGAACAGTGAAGGAGACAAGGCCAACTTGTCATACATGCAAAGCACGAATAATGAGCAAAGATAAAACACAGTTGAGAGAGATGACAAAGATATCAGAGAGTTACCTTTCCTCAGACTAGTAATATTCTGAACTGTTTTACGCAACCTTTAACCTTTCCTAGAGAGGTGTCTATAAAGGAAGCATTGTTTGTGACCCTCATTCATGATGATTCTATAAATCAAGACAATATCTTCAACAATGGAAATGTCACACCTGCTTATGAGCCGTGTTTAGTAGAGTTTGTTTTTCAAGCTTTTTAAATTAAATAATTTCTTCACCTCTAACCTGGCATTGGAGACCATAAATAAAATATTAATATTGTGAAATGTTAAGGAGATTATTAGAATAGCAACTATACTATTTTAAAAAGTAAAATGTATTATTTAATATTTTGTGAGTTATTCTTTCAGAAGCAATTTTAACAAAAAAGTAAGATGCAAATATATATTGTATTTAAAAATTAATGAACATTTTAAGAGGACAATTTTTGGGGGGTTGTAGCCATAAATTGCCCACCTATCAATTGCTTCAAGAAAGCAATAAATTCTGGTGTTCTTTTGCATAGAAGGGTGACTATAATTAACAATAATGTATTGTATATTTTGAAAAAGGTAAAAGAGAAATTTGAATGTTCCCACCACAATAAGTGGATAAATATTTGAGGTGATAAATATGCTGATGACACCAATTTGATCATTACACAATGCATACACGTATAGAAATATCACTGGGTAATGTCTTAAGACAAACAGAAAATGGAATAGGCAAACATTTTAACAGAAAGCAAAAGTATTAATGAAGAAATGATAGACATAGAAGATTGGCAAGAGGATAAAGCATATTATGAAATTATAGATACCAAAGGATGGCATGCCTTATTAATCCTGCTTATTTTTCAATAATTAAATCTGATTACATTTCGTCAATACTAATGAGCTTCACCTTTAACATACACTTTAATATACACTCAGATGTTGGTGAGAAGAAAACTACAAAGGAAATTTTAAAAGACTGTAAAATCAGATGAACATTTTGCTATGATAGAATTTAAATACATAGAGACATACAGACAAAACACAAAACAGAGCATTTGGGGTAAGTTTTGGCAGCAGTGGTATAAATTTGACACCCTCCACCAAAAAAATTCAAAAAAAGAACAATCAATATCTACAAAAAATATGTTTAAATCCTAAAAAGCCAAAATGTAAATGTGCCAGCCAATACAACAGAAGCAATAATTTACTTATTATTAGCAGCTATGCAGGAGGAATGACAGGAAAGAAAAGAGACTCTGAATAGGAAATGAACCTCAAAATCCCAGTTAGCATGGGAAGTTCAGTGAGCCAATTTCAGGAAAGCAGTGTAAACTAAGAAGAGGTGTCAATGATTCAATTCAGAAATGAGTATAGAAGGATTATAGAAAGTTTGGGTGTTATGGTTCAGCCTGGGCAAGTAAACTGTCATACTAACCAACTGATGCTCTTTTCTGGTACCAAGCCCTGCAATATAGAAATATTGCTGAGACTAGAATATGCCTTGAAAAAAATCAGAGCAAAGGAAAGAAAATGTCCAGAAAAGATGGAACAAGGGAGCAAAGGAGACAGATCTCAAAAATGCTCATATCATATTTTTGAAACCTTCACAATATTAATACTAATACACAAAACTATTGAAACTATTCTTGCCCGGTTTCCTCTATTATTAGTGTAGGAAAACCTATCTTGCTAAAATATAAGCAAGATAAAATGATTAAAGTAAAACCCCATCTACAGTTATAAGGAAGAATATAATAATGATTAGAACAAAATTCCTACAAATAATGAAAAACGAGTGTTTCAATATGACCCAAAAGGATATAAGAAAATAGAAGTGGTAAGAGAATCAATCAATCGGACTTAGATAAACACAGACAAAGAAAAAACATGGCTGGAGAAAAGGAAGATTTCTAAGGTGATTTGACAAAACTCATACAAGAATTAAAAATAAAATATAAAGTCATTTAGGAAATAAGCCCTCAAATACAATTCCAAAAAACAAGCACGCAAATACATTGGGTAATGTCTTAAGAGAAGCAGAAAACGGAATAAGCAAACATTTTAAAAGAATTAAACCAAAGTATTAGTGAAGAAATGATAGACATGGAAGATTGGCAAGGAGATAAAACATATTATGAAATGATACCACCTGTAAGAACACAAAGCAACGAGACAAAACAAATCATAAAATTCAAGAAAAAAACTATGCAATAAAACATGTTAAACCTATATATTGAAAGAATATAATATACTTTGGAAAGCAAATAGTAACAAGCTAATTTGAGATAAAATCTAGTAAAACCTTTGTGTTTTAAAATACAGAAAAAAGTACTTTGAAAATCAGTCTTAAAATCCAAGTTACTAATAAGAGAAAGAAAAGTAAATCATCACACTTTGATATCATCATTTTGGTGTAAGGATATGGAAAACCATTTTTAATATACTTAAAGGTAGAATAATGTAAGCTAATAATTTTATATCTAGCTAAACTGACTTTCATGTATTAAAAACAGCAGGCTGCTAAAACAATTGAGAAAATAAAGAAATGTTGATTTCATAAGTACTATCTTTCAAAATGAAGACATTGAACTTCAGAAAACAAAATTGACTGGAGAGCACCTGTATAAATTCTGGTAGTGACAACTGTGTATGTATATATATTAACCCGTAGAATTAAGACTAACTTATGGATATAAGGAAGACAGTATAATATATAAAGGGAACATATTCTAAAAACATATCCATGGTACAACTATTAAAAAATGAGGAGAGAAACAGAAAATATATGGAAAGTAGAATAGGCTCATTTATTATATTACCTTATAGGAATTAAAAGGGAGTAAAAGAATATCACTACAATTTAAATGCCTGAGAGAGGAGAAAGGTAAGAAGGGTTTCTAGCTAATTTTCATTTTGCTTATAGTAGGAAATCAATACAGAATACTTAAGGGTACCATGTAAAGACACAGATGTAAACTAACAGCTGGAAGGAAAACGCAGACCTTTCTGAATAAGAAAAAATATTTTCCCTTACCCCCCAAAAGACAGCAAATAAAATACATAGGGAAATACACACAATAGGACAGTTGTGCCCAAACAGATCAACAAACATGGAAGAGTCAAATAGATATGTCATGCAACAGTAAGTATAAGGTAACTGATATGTATATTTGCTATTCTGGCATATAAAGTGTTCTTCAAAACTGGTTGTATTATCAAACATAAAGAGAGACAGCGCATAATGATAAAAGAATCAATTTGTCAAAAAGACATAGCAATCCTAAATGGTTGCACACCAATAACAGAGTTTCAAAACATATGGAGGAAAAACCCAAATAGAACTCAAAAGAGAAATGGACAAATCCGTAATTTCCATCATTATTGGGGATTTCAACATTCCTCTTCCAGTAATTAATAAAACAAGCAGACAAAAGTTTCATTTAAATGAAATCACAAAGTATGTAATCTTTTGTGTCTGAATGTTTCCACTCACCACAATGTCTGTGAAATCCCTCCTATTTGTTGAGTATATCAGTAGTTATTATTGTAGAGATGTACCTCACTGTATGAATATAAAGCAATTCATACATTCAATCACTTCTAGAAGTGAAGTGAAGACTTGAACATACTATTAACCAAATTGGCCCAGTCCTCCAGCAGTGGGAATAAAATGAAATATTAAAACAGTCAAACAAAAGGAAGACAGGACAAGAGTTGAACAAGGATAAAGAACAGGTATGAAAAATGATACAAAGAACAATCTGGTAAAGTGAAAACCAGCCATATGAATAATATAGTAAAGGAAAATAGTCTAAACATAACAGAAATGTTTAAGATTTGAAGATTGGATATAAACCAAGCCTCAATGTGATGATATATACAAGAAAGATATTATAAACATAAAGATATAAAAAATTAAAAATAAAAGTGTGAAAATCTATGTAATACAAACACTACCCATAAGAATGCTGGAGTGGCTTATTAGACAAAGACAGAGAGTATTATAGTAGATATAGAAGAACATTACATATTGATAAAATGCCAGTTAGGTCAATTTATTGATGGTATTTATCAGACTTTCAATATTCTTCCAAATACACACACACACACACACATATATACACACACATATATATATATATTTTATATATATATATATATATATATATATAAACACACACATGTATTCATTTGTATCCGGTACATATACTCCTTGACTTATGATGGGATTACATCCTGACAAACCAGTAAGGCAAAAATATCATAATTTAAAATGTATTTGATATTCTGATAAATAAATTATTAAGTGAAAAAATCTAAGTCAAATCATCATAAGTAGGAAACCATCTATATAAATAATTTGCAATTTAATAAAGAGAGAGAGACCCAAATAAAATGATGCAAGATTAGAATATGCATTGTACAAAAAAGTTAGAGGAGTGTCCGACAATTACATTAAATAATGCTCAATATCATTAGTTATCAAAGAAATGTAAATTAAAATCACAATGAGTTAACGTTTCATATTCTCTGGAATAGATAAAACTAAAAAAATTGACAGTGCCTGTGCAGGTGAGGAGCCAGAGGAACTGAAATATCTTATACATTACTGTTGGTGGTATAAAAACACTTTAGAACAAAGTTTAGTAACACTTGGCAAGTTAAAAATACTATCATCATGTGACCTAGAAATTCCTAGTTATTTGCTCAAGAGAAATGAACATATATGTTCATATAAGCAGGATTATTTATAACACAGTGTAGTCTCAAACTGGAACCATCAGAGTGACCATTAACAAGTGATTGAATGTATGAATTGCTTTATATTCATACAGTGGGGTACATCTCTACAATAATAACTACTGATATACTCAACAAATAGGAGGGATTTCACAGACATTGTGGTGAGTGGAAACATTCAGACACAAAAGATTACATACTTTGTGATTTCATTTAAATGAAATCTTTAAACTGCTGAAACTAAACTACAGCACGTCATGTTACAAGAACTTTAGTGCCAACATGTAGAGCCTTTCCATTAGCTGAAAATGGGCATCTATCTCAGATAATATCTGCAATAGATTGCAAACATATCAAATATGTTTACAAATAAGACTTCAAGATGACAATAAAAAGTATTTGTTCATAATTTGGAGAAGGCTAAGGAGCAAACTTGTGAATGCTTGTAAACAAAAGAGAAAGTATCAAGCACTTATTCTGCCTTTCCTATATCATCTATACTATATAATTACTAAGAGGAGGTTCATTTTCACAGAAGTATTGTAGCTAATACATAAAGAAAAGGCGATAGAATTTGACAGTGACCATTTTGAAACCAGTACAGAAATAATACATCTTGACACTGAGCATCAGTGAGTGGTAATATCAAACACAGGCAAAGAGAAGACAGCCAGATGTTATATTACTCATGGTGGATCTGTGCCCTGACATGTATGAAGTATCCTTGACACAAAAAATAATAAATCTGAATCGGTGCCACCTCTCTGTCTATCAATTTACAGAAAATATAGGTAACAGAGAACATGTTAGATGACACCAGAGGAGTGCTGTCAGAAAAATTTAAACTGTGGGAAACTACAAGAAAAATACTGTTTCTTCCATTTGTAGATTGCAAGAATAAAAGAATGGTAGAGAAAATTTACAGATTAATAGAGACTTAAGAGATATTTCTGTCATTTGCCATGTATGGCATTTACTTGGATTATGATTTCAACAAATACTTTGTTAAAATTCTATGAGGCAATCAGAACAATCAGGAAATACGAATGCTGGGCGAATTAAAAAATGTTTGTGAATTTTTAAATTTTTCCAAGTATATTATGGTTATATTTTAAAAATATTATTAGTTTCTAGAAAAAATGCTAAAATACTTATAGATATTACGTTATTTTATATTATGTTAGGGATTTGCTTCAGAATAATTTGGTAAGTGGTGTTCGTGTGGTACTGGTTATAGACGAAACAAGATTGTCTATCAGCTGCCAATTATTAAATCTTGGTTAATAGGTACTTTGGGGTCTTTTATACAATTTTCTCTACTATTGTAGATAATTGAAATTTTTCACAGTAAAAGGATTAAAAAAAAAGAAGTAAAGTGTGCCACTCTATTCCTCAAGTCAGACATGGATTTTAGTTGGCGAATCACTGAGCATCATCAAAGCAAAGTGGTAGCTGGTAATAGCTTGTACAATGATATAATGCTAAGTGAATGTCCAACAGATACTTGCAGATTTTATTCACTGCTTTCCCTTGACTTTTAAGCAACAACACATTTTGCATTACATAGTTCTCATATCCAGTTTATCATTCATAGAAATCTGATCTTAATTTTTTAAAATGTGTTCTGCATTTGTTGCTGTTTCAAAGATCGCAGACGACATAAATGCCCAACTTACTTCTTCTTAGCAATCAGTCTAGTCATGAATATGGTTGCTTGAAATAAAATTTTATCCATTTTAGTAAGACATTCTGTTCATTCTGACTTAATAGCATTTTTGTCTTTATATGATCTTGAAATGTAAGTGTCATCCAAGAGTTTACCCAGGTAATCTTGTTGACTACACGCTGTGAGACAACACAAGCCAAATGAAGAAATCATTTCAGGAACATTCAAAAAGGTGAACTGTAAAGATTCAAGATGACTGAAATGCTGTATTTGGTTATTTACTTTTGGGCACGGAGGAGGATGATGGTAGAGATGTAGGAAGTTTTCATAACTGAGACCCAGCAATGATCAGATATTCGATAAATAATTGCAGAATGGAGGAGTTAAAATACAGGCTAACAGTGCAATATATTAAGGAGACAGTAAATATAAACATAAACATCTGTTGGGGTTTTATTTAGATGCTCCTCAATTGTTTCAATAAATATATTGAAATGAATGAAATTAGCATGATCATCGTGAGTACCACGGTGGAGTGAAAAGTTGATTACATTTGCTTGAGGAATGGTCAGGAGGTATATTCTGAATATATAAGAAGGTATATTCTGAATAGACCAAAATAACCTAATGGGTCAATTTCTCAACCAAGAATATATATTTTCTATAGATATTTATTAAGTTTATTTATAAATACCTACTCCTGAATCTATTATCATTATGAAACTTTTAAAAATTACCTCAGGCAGAATGAGTGTTTTTCCTTTGATCCCTCAAACACAATTGCTAGTTGCTATTTAGCCTTATTCTATGTCGTCTTACATGCTATTTACTATCTTACCAAGCAAAGATGAATTCCTTGTATGTGTAATAGATTTCAATACTATACTAAGTGTCTGAGGAAATAAATTTAATAGAGGAAATTTCATACATGTGAAAATAACTTAAAATTTTAAGGTTTCCAGAAAGGAAATTCCACAGATTCTCTTAAAGTAAACGAAATAGCTAATGTCTGTTTATCTAGCTATCTTGTTTACACTGATTCTCAATAACAGTTGGCAACTATTTAGTTTAAGAGCCTGTGAGGGAGGCTGCTAGTTGACTACTAACCATCTATCTCTTCTTTTTCAGTAACTGAACTCCTGTGTTATTTTGGATGGCAATGTGCCCGGTAGTTAACAAGTACAGCTATAGTTTTCTCTTGCATAAATGGGATTTGCATGGAAGTTAAGTAAAATTCGGATACAGCATCTGAGAAAACTAACTTCATTCTTCCTCCTTCGTGGACTGTGGATGTGATGGTTGGAGCTCCAAATATACCTGTAAGGTAAACTTGAAGACAGAAGCCAAATGCTAAGGATAGAGGAGCAAAAAGATAGGAGACTGGATTCCAGCTTATATTGCAGAGTTACCATACCTGATCTTGACTACCTACTGCTAAATTTTGCGTGTATGAGAGAAAAATGGACAGTAAGTTTAAGACATTGGGTTGGCAGGGAGGAAGCATTTGACTACCAGCTGAATGCAATTCCTGTGTAATACTCCCCACATATAGTTTAAGATATAGTAAATCAATTATATTTTTCTTATAATGATTACTTCCAGCTCTTTAAACCTTAACTTGATGATTAATTCACTGGCAATTAGCATTTCTAGGACTATTGCAGAATCTATCCAAATTTTCCATTTTGAGGATGGCTCTATAAAAGACATAAAAATACCAGGAGGCCTTCATGTAGAGGGAAGAAATGTGTAAAGTTATATGATGAGAATTTCTTTCATTATTATAATATGGATATATAGTTATGTTATTTGCCATTCAGGAATACAAGAAACATTGTGTAACTCTTAAAGACTGAAAGAAAAACTAATGCAACAGTTTTGAAGATAATAACATCAAAAGTAACTACGCAATTTCTCTAAATATGCATTAAGCTTTAAAGACTGAAAATGAACAAAATGAATTTGGCTTCTGGTTGCAAATCTCATATATATATATATATTTTTTTTTTCCAAATTGGAGTCAGATGTTTCTAAATATCTTACGGAATATTCCCAAAGATTTTTACATGTGTAGTTTTTTGTTGTAGTCTGAAGTTAATTAGATTTTTTTCTAATATTGAATGCACTTAAACTACATTCTTGGCATATATAATTCAGATTTTAAGAAAATTAATTCAGTTTAGCCAGTCTATGGATTAGTTGGCATTTAATACATTTTATAAAATAATATGTTAGAGTTTATGCAAAGCATAAAAGAGTAAATAAAATGCAGATATGGGAGTTAGGGAAAGAAACATTTCTATGCACTTGAGATGATAAAAAACAAATTTAGAAAAGAATCAGCTTCATCAGTAATGCCTGTTTAAAATGATTTGCTTTTTAAGGTTCAAAGTTCACTATAAAGGGTCTTTGAAGAGGCAATAAAATCTTTTATTGATTTTCATATTTTTAACAAAGATGACATGGTTCTATTAGTGGTCATGCTTTTTGATTTGTGTATTTAAACATACTTTAATGCCCTATTTAATGTAAGTCTCTTAGGCTTCATTTTTTCCATTTGCAAAGTAGTTCTCAGAATAATCCTTCTGAACCTGCCTCAGCAACCATTCTGAGAGTATTTTGTTTTTCTCTGGTAGGTAGTATTGGTGATTTTGCTACTTAAATGAAAATATCTTTTATTTTCCTAAAAATATTGGCCTGAAGTCTTTGGACTGGAAGGAGTGGATAAAATGAGAATTGAAGTTGACAGCTGGTGACCTAAGGGGATTCATGACTGTCTGCAAACTACAGGAAGGAGTCCTCCTACAGAACAAATATAGATGAACTTAATGTTTTCTCGCAGTTTGTTTTTTGTTTCCAGTCTTCAAAGTTGGAAAAGTTTTGTGTTTTCCAATAGCAAAAAATTGGCCTACAAAATCTATGAATCATAAGTTAAAGTACATAGTTGTAGTGTTTCGTTTTATTTTAAGTGTTGTGCATTTTATAACACAGGTTATTTACTCCAAACTTATCTGCTCAAGTTCCTCAATTACTGTGCCATGACTTACACATTTACCAGGGTAAAATAGGACAAATTTGAATATCAACATTTATTTTAAGGCACCAACATTTATTTCCTCAATTATTGTGCCATGACTTGCATATTTACCACAAGGAAGGGCATGTAGCTGAAGCAAACTTCCTCGGCTTTCAGGTAGTAATCTTCCAACTACTGTTGGCAGCAATGCAGATTGTCAAATGCACATCTAAACTTAAAATCTGGGGATAATTCAGAAAGAATTCCAAGGTGTTTATCCTAAAGATTATGTGTTAGTTACACTTAAATAGAGGCAAATTAAGCTTGAAAGTAATCATTAAACATAAAATAGTTCCTGGGATCTGCTATACTCAATTAAATCAAATTTATTTTTCTCCAGTTCTATATCAGGTAGCAGGGGAAAGTGAGGAATTCTGGATTTGGAGCTTGAGGTCTGGGATTCAAGTTCTAACTCTGCAGCTTATTACCTCCACCACCTTTTGAGGTACTGCTATGTCTCAGCATAATTCTTGTCTGAAAGAGAACAATTGAGTAATTGTATAAATAGCACACTTTCTATGTTCTCGTTGTTCAAAAGACCACAGTATTTTGTTTGTATATTGCTATGGACATTACTATGGATCAATATTAAGTTTGATGTAACATTAACCTTAACATTTCAAATCGCTTTCTGAGTTACACTTTAAGCCTTGGCTCTTGATGCATTATTGTGAAGTAATATCTACGTGCTAATTTTCTCATTAATTAGTATGCCCTTGGCATATGGCACCGTATGCTGCAAACTTCCATAAAAAATTACCATAGCATAACTTTATTATTGTAAATCATAACATTGGCAATGCATGATTTAGTAAGCACAGTGATATTTAACAGAACTTTCGAACAATTATTATAGCATATTTAATATGCACTTCATCAAAGCCTTGTGTGTAGTCTCAATGACAGTAACCAATATAGTTATATAAAAAAATACTAATGCCATGACAAATATGGTCAATAACTGCTGTACATATGTACTCTCGATGTGGTATTTAAGAAGTGTTTGTATTACTGTTTTTATGTAGTCTGGTTAAAATGATGTCCTCTAAAATATAATATCACCCTCAATCATAGAAAGAAATAAAATACACACTTCTGAAAATGTTTAATTACAATTTTATGCATATCCTAGAATTACTTCATATCTTTGTAAACATATTTTATTAAAAACACATTTGGATATTAATTTCTTTCTTGAAATACTCATTAGACTTTTTCTACAAATATATGCTTCCATACTCCTATAGGGGACTGCCACTTTTTATTACTGTTTTTTTGACATAGGTGTATTCTTTTAAAATTAATTGGATATGGTTTCTAATTAGCAAATTGAAAAGTGTGAAGTGACAAGAGTAAATGATGGCATTATATCACTAACCACCTGATATGGTTTGGATGTTTGTCTCCACCAAATCTCATGTTTAGATGTGACTCCTAATGTTGGAGGTGGGGCCTGGTGGGAGGTGATTGGATTAAAGGAGCAGATCTCTCATGAATGAAAGCAGATCTCTCATGAATGAAAGAAGATCTCTCATGAATAAGAACAGATTTCTCATGAATGCACCATCTCTTTGGTGATAAGTGAATTCTTGCACAGTTAGTTCATATGAGATCTGTGTAAGAGTCTGGGACCTCCCCCATGTTTCTCTCTTGTCCTCTCTTTGGTCATGTGATGGCACCTACTTTCTTTCACCTTCCACCAAGAGTAAAAATTCCCCAACGGCTCACCAGAAGCCAAGTAGATGCTGGTCCCATGCTTCCTGTATAGCCTGCAGAATGTGAGCCAGTTAAACCTCTTTTATTTATAAATTATCCAGTCTCAGATATTTACAGCAACTCTAAAAATGAGCTAATATTCTACCATCCACCGTCTTTTCAACTGTTAAGTTCTTTCAGTCTACTGCTTCAGTGACATGAGCCTGTTCCCCAGGTGTAGTCACTTACATGCCTCCTGTGTGTCTATATATTATAATTTATCCATCTCTTAATATTTTGTTAGGGTAAAATATTCTTCCTTTGTGTGTTTCTATATCCTAGGAGGAGGGGAACTCTGTCCATCAACTTTTAAATGAAAAATTTTTAAAACAAAACCAAGGATTCTTTTAAAAAAATATAATTTTTTAAAAAAACAGAAGGAAACGATCTTAGGAATAATAAAATGTACCTTGTTAATTTTACTCTTGACAGAAATAAAATGCAGTGAGATTCAACAAATTGTCAAGTTACACACCTCAGTATGACAGATTTGGGACCAGAATCTAGACCTCATGTATCTGATGGTGTTCTTTCAATTGTGTCCAAGTATTCTTGTTCCCTAAGGAGGGGTGTGGAACAAATCAAGGTGATAGGCATGAATATTTATTATTACCAGAGAGTAAGGGATTCAAAGGTTCTGAGGTGTTATCTCTTTTTGAAACTTACTGCCTATTATTGGAACTCATCTTTTGAATGAGGTATGAGAATGACAATATATTCTCCCTTAATTTTGGGGCCCCTTTTCAATATATTAAGTGTTTAGCATTCTCTGCTACAGACTGATTTGGTAGAAAACATAAAGGTTCTGTGTAATATCAACCAACATCCTATCAGTTATGTTTATGTAAATTTATGACTAAATTTATATTAAAAATTTAAAAGCTAAAAGTAGTCAGGATCAACTTAAAATAGGATAAATTTGAATACCAACATTTATTTTAACTAAATGATAATTGGCACAATGACAGACAAATAATCTAATACAATAGACTACAGGAATAGGTGTACACATGTACAATGACTGTTAATTTATAATAAAGATGTAGCTGCAAATAGTAAGACAAGAGTGGTTTTTCTCGGTGAATAGTGCTGGGTCTAATGTACATACAAAAACAGAGGAAAATCATCAACCAGTACTTGACACCCTAGATAAATTTCAATTCCAGGTTAATTCTGTGTCTAAATATAAATGATAAATAATAAGGCTTCTTAAAGGTAATAACATATAATTTTTAATGAAAGATTATCATATAGGACATAAACAGTACTAACAAAAATATTAGTAATGCTTTCATTAAAATTAAGAATTCTCATTTATCAAAAGACACTATTATTAAGAGAGAGAAAAGTCAAATCTTTGAGTAGGTGAATATATTTGCAATGTATATAATTGTTAAAAGTTTCATGTGCAATATACATAAAGATCTCCAAATGAATAAAAAGGAGACAGATGGTCCAATAGAAAAATATATGAGAGAACTGAACAAGCTCTTCACACAAGAGGATCTCCAAACAGCCAATAAATATATTAGAAGATTCTCAGCCTCATTCCACAACAAATAAATGAAATCTCATTACAACAGCCTGCATATCAACCATAATGACTGAAATTAAAAATATGAATAATATCAAGTGCTCACAGTGATGTAGAACAATCCTATTTCTGATGAGACAATAAATTGTTAACTCTTTTTTGAAAACTACTACACAGTGTCTTCTAAAGCTTAACACATATACACTCTATAACCTAAGAATTCCATTCCAAAGTATATTCCCAACAAACGTGTACATATGTGCACCAAAGGACATGCACAAAAATGTCAGAGAAGCATTAGTTTTTCTATATTTTTATTGTGGTAAAATAACATAACATTAAATTTACCACGATAACCATTTTTAAATGTACAATTAAAAGTATGAGCTATATTTACATTGTTGAGGAACTGATCTCTAGAAATTTTTCATCTGAAACTCTATACTCAACACTAATTTCCTCTCTTCCATATGTCCCTCCCCTAGCCTTGGCAACTACCTTTCTGCTTTCTATTTCTATGCTTTCGACTAATTCAAATACTTTGTAGGAGTAGAACCATATAGTATTTGTCATTTTGTGACTAGCTTAATTTGTTTAGCATAATGTGCTTAAGTTTGGTCCTGTTGCGGCATGTGATAGGATTTCTTTTCTTTAGAAGGCCAAATAATCTATTGTGTGAATATATCACATTTTCTTTGTCTATTCATCTGTTGATGGACATTTGATTCCTTCCACCTCTTGCCTATTGTAAATAATGACACCATGAATATGGGTGTGCAATTATATCTTGGAGATCCTGCCTTGAATTCTTCTGGTAAATACCCAGAAGTGGTATTGCTAGATCGCATGGAATTTCTATACTATTTTTTATAGTGACAAAACCATTTTCCATTCCCACCAATAGTGCACAAGGGTTTCAACTTCTCCACATCCTTGCCAACAGTTTTTATTTTCTTTTTTTTTTTGATAGTGTCCATCCTGATAGATGTGACATTATAATCTCATTGTTGTTTTGATTTGTGTTTCTCCCACAATTAGTAATGTTAAACATCTTTATGTTTATTAACTGTTTGTATATCTTTTGGATATTGCCTATTCACATTCTTTGCTCATTTTTAATCAACTTTACTTCTGTTGTTCCTGAGTTGCAGAAGTTCCTTATAAATTCTGGATACTAATCTCTTATCAGATACGATTAGCAAATATTTTTTCTTTGCAGATTGCCTTTTTACTCTGTTGACTGTTTCTTCTGATGCACAGAAGTTTTTGAGTTTGATATGTTCTTATTTGTCTATGTTTGCTAAGAGCAGCATTATTTTCACTAGCCCCAAAGTGAAAACCTCCAAAATGTACATTATTAGTGGATGAATAAATAAGATGTGGCATATTCATATCTTAGAATACTATATAACAAGAAATATGAAATAACTGCTGGTAAATCAATAGCATAAATCAATTCTGCAAACATATAGTGAGTGAAAGAAACCAGCCAAAAATGTATATTGTATGCTTCATTGATTTAAAGATCCAAAGTAGGAAAAATTAATCATGGCTATTATAATTCACAAAGAAAATACCTTTGGTGATAAAGGAAGAGTCGCTATTATAAAAGAGCATGAGAGAGGCTTCTGGTGTGGTTGCAATACTGGCTATTTTTCTTGAATTTGGTGCTAATCATCTTTGTATACTTATTTTGTGATAACTATTTGAACTCTGCACATATGAATTGAACATATTCTGTGTATATGCTACTCTTCACTGAAAAATATAAAAAATAAAGCTTATCAAGGAATGAAAAGTTGAGCAATATAGCCCGTAGCGTGCTCATAAACTCTGAAGCTCTAGTCCTTTCCTTGTTTTATACAATTTTCAGTTCAAACTTTGATTTCTCTGTACCTATTTTTACAACCACACCTTAAAAAATTAATCCTACTGCTGATGTCTACTACCATCAGCCAATTCATGGTATCATAGATATTTGTAGCACACTGAAGAAAGAAAAATTTTAAGCATTCCTAGAAAAAATTTTGTTTAGCTGCATTTACGTCGCTTGGAGAATATAATAATTTCTCTACTAAATTACCTACACAGATAATTTAAGGCTTAGAATGCAATTAAATCAGCTTGCTATATATTTAACCACAGGAATACAATATACTTGGAGATTTAAGAGTGAGTTGAGAGCCTTATTTGCAGCCTTATTTCTAAAAGCTTCATTAATTTTAAGCCTCATTCTGGTGAGTTTGGCTATCTAGTTTATATTGGCAAAGTAGCTGGAGGAAATAACTTTTATTTACTCTGATCCATCTATATCTGAAATGGAATTATGATAATATTCTTTAGTATTTTTTATGTTGCCAAGCACCTGGGAATGATTTCTCTGAAGCAGTACCCAGGCAAAAATCAAGCAGATGATATTTTTTAGAAATATTCTATCTCAAATAACCCAAATGAACATAAGTTTATTTAAGGAGCCTAAAGACAACATTTAGGTCATCACAAATATATGAATAAACTATGAACACCTAAAGCAGCTATTTCTAAGCAAAATAAGTTATATATTGGTATAAATACTAATGATATGGAGATTTTAAATTTTACTTTGACGAGTTCAAAGTAAATGGTACTATTCAACTACTTTCAATTGTTCATGTTTGCTTCTATAGGTGATATTTATATTTGCTATTTTTGTGGCAAGTATTAGAAATAATTATGAACTTAATATAGTTTGTACAGTCCCACATTTTGTTGTCTCATATTTCACTCGAGCTCTTTTCACCTGCTAATACATACTTTATATTTTTCTACATTTCTATGTTTTTTACTGCAAAAATAACATTTTTGAAAAGATATATATAATGACACACAATCAAGGTAGTGTTTAACAATCCATATGTTGATACTGTATTAGAAACATCTTTTTATAGAAGTGAGAAGCAATATAATTTTCTTAATAAAAAAATTACAACTGGCTGGATAGGTATCATTGTAAACGTCTATCTGAGGATATGGCATTTAACAAATTCTTGAATACAGCATTTGAGAATTTTATTAAATAACATGTATGTTGGTATAGGTATGTGATACGCTTTTAAATTAAATATACCTAAATTATTGTGTAAAATCATTTTTTATGAGGTCTTAGGACTGTAAATGCATTTAATGATGCTATACTCTTTATTTTACTGAAATAATAGATTTTTAAAACTCATTCATCTAGCATATTGCCAACTGTAAATTACTTGAAAGATAATGATTAAGACAAAGTAAGATATATATCAAAGGCAAATTCAATTAGTCTCCTCCCACTGCAATGCTAATAATATAGCTTTAGATCAGTGTTTGATTATCTTAGTAAGAATGTGGATAGGCTGTGACTTTAACGTACTCCTCATATTACCTGGAGGGGTTTTAATTATTGCATAGGTTACAATATAATTTTCAAAAGCAGCAAAATCATATCCTTCAGGCAAATATAAAATAAATATGTTAAATATTTTATTTAACTCATTTATTAGTAAAAAAATCTATGAGATGTTATGACTGGTTCAAAGAACACTTAAGAAGTTAGGTTATTTGTAGTCAATTTATCGAAGAAAATTTAGTATAAGATTGCTGAGTTGGATATAAAACTCTTTAATTTTCAGTAGTTTATGAATTTTGGGGGTTATCTGTCCTAGCAGACAAATTGTTTCCACCTTTATTGGAGAAATTCTGCAAATTAACAAATAAATAAATCTGTGACCTTTAATAGTAAAATGAACCAGGCGCATTCTCCTGGACAATCATTGTGTAGCTTTTACCTCTGTATAAAACTGACAGGATGCGTGACCCACATTATTAAGTTTTGGACAATTTTTCTTTTATAAAATAGATATGCAACTTATCTTCATACAATATAGAATTTAAAATAGACAAATAGAGTTTTCCTCACTTAAGACTATTTGGGCAGAAGAGGTAAAATTATTCCCTAATTCAAGTGCCAGGCTACTGGTTATTAAATACCAAGAAGGAAGAGATGTAGTTTTAAGAGGTGCAGAGAACTGTGGGCATTTATACTTCAAGTGATGCGATGAAATTGACTGTAACTAATAGAGTGTGAAATAGTCTCCCAAAGAACATAATGAAGTCCTAAAGAAAACAGTTGAAAGCAGGAGTGGATGGAGGTCTTGAAAATACAAGCAAAGAAAATCGCTGCATTCAAAGTTGATTTTTAAGTTGTTACAAAGTGTTGCTGCATCTAATTTTGTTATTTTTATTCATGACTGGCCATGTGTCATCTTAGTTCTGATTTACCTAATTTATATGTACTCCAGAAAACAAAATGCAATCAAAGAATCCATTGCTTATTGGATTCTGTAAATACCAATAAATTACAGCAAATATTTGCTACTTAGATAGAGTGTTGTCTGGAGACATGCATTATGGGGAAAGTTGCTAAGCTGATTTCTTTAACTGATCACAGCACTGATTTTGGGCATAATTGATATTTTAGTTATGTGTCTTGTTAAACATGCTAGATGGCATAATAGCCTTGTCCTGTGGTCAATTACTCCTGAGGGTCTTTACTAAGAGCCTAAACTACTTCAGAAACCAACAGAATTAGATATAAATGAATTTCTGTTATAAACAATGTATCTTATGTTAATGGAAATAAACTCAGCACATTTTAATAAATATAGTGATAATAAATAGGAAGACATTCCTAGGAGCTTAAATAAAAAACAGTAAATTTTATATTAGAGGTAGACTTATTTATATTTATTATTAGCATTTCACTAATATTTCCCTAAAAATGATTTCTGTCATACATCAGTGTGTTTCAAAAAATTAATTTTATCATCAGGCTATTTTTTTCACCCTAAAATCTATTTTTTTTGTATTATGCTTGTTTATCTCCCAAGCATGGCTTTAATGTATATGAGCTATAATTTTTTAGAACTATTTAAATCACGAATAGTTGAAGGTGAATAAATCATTAATTGTATCAATGTTTCTATGGTCAATACATTTCCCCAGTTTATATTTAATGGTATTTGATCAGTGATGTTGCAATTTTGTAGTAATTTCAAGAAAGTTGGTCTTGTTTCCATGTTTGATTTAGCAATTAAGCTTGACTTGATTAATGTGACTATATATGTGTAGTCTTTTAAATTTATGTGGTATTGAAGTGCATTTTTTGGAAGTTGAGTTTTGTATTTACTTCTTATTTTATATAACTATTACTCTTTTTTTTCTTTTTTTTCTTTTTTTTATTATTATACTTTAGGTTTTAGGGTACATGTGCACAATGTGCAGGTTTGTTACATATGTATCCATGTGCCATGTTGTTTTGCTGCACCCATTAACTCGTCATTTAGCATTAGGTATATCTCCTAATGCTGTCCCTCCCCCCTCCCCCCACCCCACAACAGTCCCCGGAGTGTGATGTTCCCCTTCCTGTGTCCATGAGTTCTCATTGTTCAATTCCCGCCTGTTACTCTTTATAATAATGGTGATAGTCTTGCTCATAAAAGTTTAATCCATTGCATCTGAAAGCAAACGTACTTTGTAATTATTTAAAAAGGCCCTTTTAACATTATAACACAAAGGCCTGTGCCTATAAGCAGTGCTCCACTGTGCAATATAACATTAAGGCTAATTTTGAATACAAAGCGTTATGAGTGGAGTCATGAACCATTGGATTTAACACACATCATTTTATAATTTTTTGGCATCTTTTTTGTTTCAGGAATTCTCTGTTTCCGCGGGGTGCTCAGCAGCTCGGAGTCCTGCAACAGATTCTTCTTTTCCTGAATAAGTCATTTTCAGAGTCATCTGGATTTTCAGAATCAGATGAATCCTCACATTATCATAGTAATAATAATAATAATGATCATCATCATCACCATCTTCATCATGGTCAGCAGCAGCAGCCTCTCCAGCTACATCACCTTCTTCATCATGATGTACTTCACTAAAGCCAAGTTCACAGTGTCATCTGTATCTTCCTGAAAATTGACTATTGACACCTGGCTGATATTGAAACTCTAGTTCCTCATCAATTTTCTTGTCTTCTTCCCCTTTTCAGAAGTAAGATGTTGATTTTTGATCTCCTGTAACAAGACGGCCAGTATGTTCTTTCATTTCTACACCCATGTCTAAAGAATGTTTGCTTTCTTTCTTCATTACCTAAGTTTGCTAATTACCAATTGCTAGGTCCAAGATTGTTGTCTGTGAAGACTGAACACTTCACCCTGTGAGGGTAGGGATCCCTTGGCAGTGCTCATCACTGTGGGATCTGGAAGGAAAATGCTGAACCTACTTGTGGTTCTTAGCAGTGTTGCCAGCAGCCTGCCATCTGCCATGGCTCAAGTAGCCCACTTGAGAATGCTCTTCACAATTCGTTCATTCTTAAGGGGTTATAAAAAAAATCATGTAAAGGAAAAGGAAACAATTCTGTTAGGTGCAAACTCTCTAATTTAATATTAATTAGTCAAGGCATATGAAAGCATTGTTTAGAAATATTTTACCATATAAGAAGGATCAACCATAAAAAATATTTCTTCCCTTATAAAAAAGATGTTATTTAAATATATAGCTATAATTTCATAATTTTGCATTCAATTGTGATGCAGATATTTATATTTCATTAGTCTACACTAACGTAGACTTTTATACATGTTCATTTTTTATTAAAGTATGAAATACAATGTTAAATGTGTGAAGTACATAGGTGTTTTATTCATATTCAAATGTTTTTCTATTTTAACATACTTTTAACTTAATACAGGTAATTAATCACAAAATATAGCTAAGCAGTTTCCAAAATTTATAATTATCACTGGAAGAAATATGACTAATTTGAGATGACTCACCAGGGAGATGAATAAATTAAGTCTGTCATGATGTCATATATCTATTAAAATGTTTTTAAAAATTCACTGCATACATATTTTAACTAATTTTCAATTATTAATAATAGCCATTAAAATGTTAAAAAATTTATAAATATCTAAGGGACCTCATTTAATTTATAAATTAATTGTGAAAGATTGTCTTAAAAAAATGAATGTAATGAAAGTAGCGTCTGAATTGTAATACTTAAAATAAGGCATTGGAATAGCCAATTATTTTTATATCTATCTATCTATTTTTATATCTATTTGCAAATTAAAAGTTATAATGCAAAAACAAATCTGGGTAGGGTACAGTGGCTCATGCCTGTAATTCTAGCACTTTGGGTGGCTGAGGTGGGCAGATCACAAGGTCAGGAGTTCGAGACCAGCCTGGCCAATATGGTGAAACTCCGTCTCTACTAAAAATACAAAAAATTAGCCAGCTGTTGTGGTGCACACCTGTAGTCCCAGCTACTTGGGAGGCTGAAGCAGGAGAATTGGTTGAACCCAGGAGGCAAATGTTGCAGGAGCCGAGATCATGCCACTGCACTCCAGCCTGGGCGACAGAGCAAGAGTCTGTTTCAAAAAATAAAAAAAAACTGTAGAATAATTATCAAGCAGATTCTAATGGTTGGGGATGATGTAAAAATCAGAGCTTCACTAGAAAATTATATAAAGCAGACACTCCTTTCTAGGAGCAATAGTATTAGTTATAGGTCTGTACCTCATGGGTGGCCATCATTAATTAATAACTGAAGACATGCTATTTGAAAATTGATTTTACTATAACAGAGAATAAGAATGGTTTTTTTAATTAATATTTTTTTCTGAAATGGGAACATTCTATGTGTTTCAACATTGGTGAAATAATCCAGTGTGATTAAGGATACAACTACTGTCTATGATTGATTTTGTATGTAGGTTTTCAAAATGGAGCTCAGAAAACACAGTCATTTTATAAACATTTACCTAGCATCTAACGTGTGCACTGTATAGTGCTCTGTACCACAAGAACTAAAAACAAATACAAGGTTTTATCTTCATATAAAATGTATTCAGCACATGTATAAATGAAACAGCTAGAAGTTCTATAAAAACAAATGATAAAATAAGTAGATTCATGAATGTGTTATCAGAATAAAATTGTGAATGTGTAGTTTGAGAATAAAGAAAGTTATATTTAATCATATTCTCTGATTATCCATGTTTTTAAAAGATTTAACAATCTTCTGAATATTTTGCTATTATAGGATGTATCAATCTACAGCACACAGATATTTACATTTAAAAGGGGTGAAGCTGTTATAATTTTTATCAGCCTAGATGTCATCTTGGTGCATTAAGCCTCAGCATGCTAAAGTTTTAATTCTGAGGATTAGTACCACCAATGAAAGTGCCTGAAAGCATTTGTATTTCCTTAACCTGAAGAAAATAAAGTTTCTTTTAACTTCCAAGAAATTGCAGACTCTTCAAAGCAGGATTCATGATTAAAAAAGGGGGGGAGGGGGGAATTATTTAAGAAAAGGGGGGAGGGGGAGGGGGGAAGTTCTGTAATGAAAAGAGATCAACTTAAAATTGCACAAGACCTTTTTAATTAATTAATTTATTTATTTATTCATGATGAAGTCTCACTCTCCCAGGCTGGAGTGCAGTGGCGCTATCTCGGCTCACTGCAACATCCATCTCCCAGGTTCAAGTGATTCTCCTGCCTCAGCCTCCCGAGTAGCTGGGACTACCAGGGCACACCACCACACCTGGTTAATTTTTGTATTTTTAGTAGAGACGAGGTTTCACCATGTTGTCCAGGCTGGTCTCAAACTCCTGACCTGAAGTGATCCGCCTGCCTTGGCCTCCCAAAGTGCTGGGATAACAGGCATGAACATATTATGTAATTGCATGTTCTGTATTCAGTGGTATAATATTGAGGTATTCTCACTTTTTTTAAAGACCACCATTGTTCTCTGATCACTTTAATAACTTTGTCATTTTTCTTCTTCTTAACTTCAGCTTCTATTCTCCATACAGCAGCCAGAATGATCTTTCCGAAACAAAGTATGCCATGTAGACTTCTCTCGTTAGAGTCTTTTAATAGCTTCACATTGCACCAAGAATAAAACCAGAAATAGTTGTCCTGGCCTCCCAAACTCTGCATGATCTCTTCACATTCAGCTTTCCACAGCACTCTCCCTAATGCTCACTGTGCTGCAGACATACTGGCCATCTACTGTCTGTGAGATACACAAGCCTTTTCCCATCTCAGCGTCTTGTTTCCACCTCCAGTTCTGTTTCCCTTTCAGAGTGGCTTCTCCTTATCTTTCGGACTCCTTGCAAATATCATCTATTCAAAGAGATCTTCTCTGATCCTCTAGCCAAAATTGAGTTCTATAAGTTACTCTCTGTCATCTCACTTCGCCTTATTTCTTTATTGCAACTTTTTACAACCTATAATTATATTGTTGATATCTGCCATCTATTTTCTTGCTTATTGTCCATATCCCATAGTAGGGTGTAAGTTTCATGAATTCAGGCATGCTCTCTCTCTTTTGCTATAATCCCATTCCACTAACTATGGAAGGGCAGGTGCAAAATGTTTGTCCTTAGAAAGAAAGAAAAGAAAGGAAGGGAAGAAGGAAAGAAATACTCAGCAGGAGAAAAAATAGCTCTTACTACTATTAGCTTTACTACTTTTCTTACAGATCAAGTTCAATAAATCAGATCTTTTGTTGAGTCAGGCTGAGCATTGTAAAATATTTTTTATTTTGTGATACTTTTGGAGCCAAATTATTTCTTCATTCTGAATTTTTAATATTAATATTCTGAACATTAATAAATATTTTGCCTTTATTTACTCAGCAGCAACAAGTTAGCTCTAGAGGAAAAAAATCAGAACAGAGGCTGAATCTGCTTCATTTTTAAATGTGAATCAGCAAATTTAAATATTCACAAATATAACTTTTAGAAATAACTTTTACAGAAAAACACAATGTGTGACTATTAAAGTAAATGCTACAGGACTGACAGAAGTGGAGGTCAACAGCTTAGAAAGAGTTAGGATATGCCTTCAGAATGAGGTGGGACCAGGAATCTTTGGTTATGTTAACTAGATGAGTAATGAATCTCAGAAATTTTGTGACCCTCATTCTCCATAAAACAGATCAAACCAGCTAAATTTTTTTTTCATTCTCTAATCTGCTAATATAGCATACTTATTTTTAAAATATGTAATATTAGCAGAACATCCCAATAAAGAGAAATATATGTTAGTTTTTTCTCCCTACTTTTTCTTCTCCTACCAGAACCTTTTTCTCTACATGTGGATTTATGTCCTGAGATTAATGCAGATGTATGCAAAATTGGGCACTTGTTTTTTCCTGGGTTCCTACGCACAGGGAACAAAGTTCCTTTAATTTCATTGTGAATATTAATTTAAAGATGGAGGATCTAGCGTCCTGGATCACCTCTTCTTTCCATACCAAATAACTTGCACATGCGAGGGAGATCATTGCAGGCGTCATCTTTCCTAAGACATTTAAGGTTTACTTCAGACTCGTACATAGAAAATCACACACATCTATTACATGGTTGATAATTCACTTTTGAAAAAAATTTCATTTAAAAATCATTTGAACACTGAATTTGTGTAGTCTAGTTTTGAAACAATATATAAATTTGCCATCTCTTCTTGTGCCCCTATCTAGGTCTTTATGCTACTCTGTTTAAAAAGTGACTCAGTTGAAATCAAACATAATTTTCATCTTTATTATATTAAGTATTAAAATGCTCAATACATCTTCTCCAAAAACAGCAAACTTCTTAGAAAACCATTAAACATGTTTGGAACTGATAGAAAATACAGAAGAACGGTAGTTCTCTGCCGTTTTTGAACTTTTCTGCTTTTTAAGAACTTTTGCCTAGGGTGAAGCTATTTGGTAGTAGTTGAAGAAATTTACCAGTAATACATAACTTCTAAACTTCTAAAGCAAAGACATCAGTGGGAAGAATAGTAGAAGCAATGCAATTTTATAATTGGAGGATTTTTAAAAAATATATCTGAGTTCTAGAGATAAGTTCTAATTGTAAGAAACAGTGAATTATTTTGAAAAATTTGGCTAGCAGGTTGCCTGTGAATTTATCATTAAGAACATAGCATCGTGGCACCATATTTTAAGAACAGTAGCAAGTTTCAGCTTGTTGATATCCAAAAGTGTAATTGATATTATTTTTCAATCAGTTATTATTTTTCAATCAGAGCACTGGCTCAGGAATAAAAACATTTAACTCTGGCACAAACTGGCTGTGCATCTTTAAGCTAACCAAATCAACTTTCTGTGCCTCAGTTTTTAATCTGCAAAATAAAAGCGTTGGAGTTTATGACCTCTGAAGAATTCTCTTTCAGCTTTAAAAATGGAATGTTTCTTTAACCTCTTGCTACTCTTATGGAATAGCCTTTAACTCAAGAGATAAATATTGAAGCATTTAGGATGATTCAGCCAAATTATGTCTGTATCTGTGTATCTGTCTATTATCTATCTATCTATCTATCTATCTATCTATCTATCTATCTATCTATATCTATCTATCTATCTCTCTATCTATCTATATCTATCTATCATCTATCATCTATCTATCTATCTACCTATCTAAAGCAGAGACTACCTCTTTACTGTATAGAGTCAGGATGAGTAAATTATCTATATGTTATATTAGTGCCATAGCAAGCATAGTAGTCTGATGAATATGCAGTGTATGTGAATATTACTAGAACAGTTGCTTAACTTAAAAACTTCTGTAACACTCTGCTTTCTACTCCCCCAGTGTATTAGTTTATTCTTTTAGTACAAAGTCAACTTTTCGTTTATATTTTCAACTTAAGCTACTCTGGCAAGTTCAATTCCCATATTAGGTGCCCCTTTGTATTTTATACTCACCTCTAGCTTCTTAATATTTCTAATTAGAATTTATTTCTAAAATATATTTCTCAGAAGTTCTAAAGATTTCTGATTTTTGCCTTTGTGAGGTTTTAGGAAAAGACTGTTTTTCCCTCTGGCTTAATTCTA
The DNA here is from genome assembly GCF_028878055.3 of Symphalangus syndactylus. Lineage (NCBI taxonomy): Eukaryota > Metazoa > Chordata > Mammalia > Primates > Hylobatidae > Symphalangus > Symphalangus syndactylus. The sequence goes on from NC_072428.2 coordinate 115,100,671, forward strand.
CTTGGAAAAAACATCCTTAGAGACAATTTTAACTGCAAATTTTTATGAAGTCTCTTTGAAAGTTTGTTATTGGTTAGATTGATAGTTACACATTATAAATGTTTGATTGCAAAAGTTCTGTATTTTTAAAATGGAATAATTTACAATTATCAAGTATGCAATTATAACTACCTAAAACAAACTTTCAGAGGCAGTTACTGATATCTTATTATAATAAAATTCTTAGCATTTTGACTTCTCGAAGGAATTTTACATACTCAAGAAGAACATGGGTTGGTTCTAGGGAAAGAGCGCTATCTTACAATACAGGAAAACATAATATGCTCTGAGTATGGCTAGCTATGGAGTACTACTTAACACATCGAATTTTCTGCAGTGAGGTTTTGTATTTAAGTAGAAACTGTTAAGTCAAGAATATTTCAAAAACTGAAGGAGATTAAATAAATCATAACCAATACCACGTTACAGATTGGCTCAAAAATCCTAATTTTCTGTATTTAGCATTTTGAGAGGATTATTGTCAGCCAAGGTCTAAACAGATCATTGGAGTAAAGATGATGATATAGATGATGATTCTTTTAAAGAACTGGAGCAAAATTTCAACACTGGAATATTCCACATTGGAGAAAGAGGAATAATAAAATACATACCATCTAAAAGTGTATGTTAAAAATAAACTATGTTGAGAGGTACAATTGCAGAATCAGAGGACTAAGTTGTTATGAGCATAGGTTGGTAATGTTGGAAATGACCTACATAGCTGCAAAATTTTATGAGCGTCAGGAGATTTCTGAAGTTGCCTAAAGACTCCTCGGAGGTAGTAGAGATAAAGAGGCACTGGAGCCGGTGCCCTCACGTAGTCATAGACTAAGGACCAATCTGGCATGGTTTCTGAAATCTCTGAATTGTGTGAGGTCATAAAGACCAAGGTAGGTGGTCCAGGGGACAATATCTTCTAACACATTATCTTGTTTGACTTTATATTCAACAGTGACATTTGCAAGCAAGTTTTATTAGTTGAGTTTTACCTATAAAGATACTCAGACCCAAGAGAGTCTCAATATTTTTATGTTATTGTCCAAAGTTGTACAATAACAAGGGGACAGGATTAACATTCAGACCTACGAATTCTAAATCCAAGTTCAATACTCTTTCTATTACATCAGGAAAAAAAATTACCACCCCCCAGGTATTTCACATAATTTATGTTTCAGGTTTCAATTAGCCTGAAAACTAAATTATTCAGAAGGCTTCTTTCCTTAATAGTGCTCTTTAATAATTACATATTTTTATAATGATTTAACTTCTTTTTGGAGGAAATTTTAGTAAGATATAAACTTTGCCTACACCGAATGTTTAAGAGTGATATATAAATGTTCTTCAAGGCCACATGGGACACGTCTACTATGTGTGAAAGAAAAAACTGAATATTTGGTGGCAAAATAATTAAGTTGTATTTAGAAAGTAGTCCAGTAACTTCTCCTTCTCTCTTTTCTTTCCGTTTCTATTCCTAGTACTTTAATTCTGGTTTAGTTTAAAATTTAAACCAGTCTATGGGGAGCTCTTGTGTACCACTCCAAATTATCTTGGCTGAACCTCATACTACAACCATTGATGTGGTTCCCTGTTTCTTTAAGATGCCCCTCAACCTCACAGGCTGACAGTGTCTCATCTTGTGCAAGGGCTTTTTCTTGCTTTCGGCCCCTTTTTTTTTTTGTCATTTTTGAAGACACAGCTTAGAACTCCTAGAGGGGTCTGATGGACACTCATGGATAGACAGCCAGAAGTGGGGCTTCAATGCCAATGGTGCTATCTTTGATCAGTAGGGGACAGAAGTTACTGGAAAAAATGTCTTCCCTGTTGTCCTCTGGGTTGCAAGTTCTGACATGCATTTCATAAACTTCACAATATCTGGCAAGATCAAATACCACGTCTCAGCCTAATGGGTAATGAAACAAGGCAACTTTTCATTTCCTTTTTCTATTTTCCTGCTAACCTCTTGTCACCCTCAACCTCTTGGGATTACATTTCTTGCCTTGCAAGCCTTTGTCTATGGCTCTGCCTTTGAGGAAACTCAAGTTAGAAGCAAAAATATAGAGAAGAAGTTAAGTTTTCTCCAAATTTAGTGTACTATTTCAATGGTACTGAATAGAGACCCAAGAAACCAAGAAAGGGTGCTTAGTAGGGAACCTTTAATGAGCACTCGCATTCATCATACAGGGGACCTTAAGGAGAACTGGTTACTAAAATTTCTGCCTATCATGATCACAAGTTGGCAGGTTTCCTAGTCCAGCATTAAGAATCTAGAGAGGAGCAGATTGTGGATGAGAATTCTGTATTCTCTCCTGCCCCACAGGCACCTGCTCCCTGTCTTGTCCCAAGCCTACTAAGGTTGAATAGCCCGACTGAATTTAATGAAAAACCCTGACCTTGAAACTGTAAATCTCAGAGCCAAAAGCAAAGCTAGTAATGAGCCCCAGGTGGTATGCCCATTTGCTTCTTTGCTTCATAAGTTAACTGTGGCCGAAGAATTTTATCTTGTGCTCTCATGATGCATTTTTCAAACCTGAATTTGCAACTAAATTCTAAATGTATTTTTCTTCTGTATATTTTTTCCTATGATGTATTTACTTGGGTGTGACATTGCTTATTTTTCCTATAAGGAATCCAAATGCACGTCCAAACTTCCACTCCAATGACCAAAATAATGTCCAATTTCATTATGAGCAGCAATTATAGTATGTACAGTAAGGGATTATGTTCAATTTATTTTGCAGACTCACTTTAATTTTTGCCTTAAAAAGTATAGTTCTCTTTATCAGAGACAATGATTGTTGTCAGTGTTAAGATTGCTAGTGAAGTGCTAAATAGCACATGGTTAAAACTACTTTTTAAAAGTCTCATTTGATTTTTTAAAAGATTTGTACTGGTAATGAGAATGAAGTTTGGTTCATTAAGGAAAAAATATTTTATACAATTAGCAGCAAAATAGGGAAGTACATTATTAAACTAGTGTTATTTTAAAATGGACAAGATGACATGGCCTAAACAACTTTTAGTATTATTTTCCTTCCGGTAGATGGACCTATGTTGTCCATGTTGTGTTGGTAAGGCTTACTGCAAGGTAAAATTGCTGATTAGTCTATTTTTCTTTTCTTTTTATTTTTTCAACACTAAAGCACCCTGAAGGTAGGTTTAGTGTATAAGCCATGTCAAGTTGAAAACTATATTTTACACACTGGACTCCACATCAGAGACAAGAAATTTGCTAATTAATTTACTGGTAGCTTAGTTGCATTTTCAATGTCATAAGCCTCAAAAATTTAAGTATTTCTCTGAAGATATACCCAAATTTAAATTACATATAGATTTATTGATTTTCAGTAAGAAAATACAGTAAATTGAAATATATTAATATCAAAGGTTATGTTTAATTTTTTTTCTGCACACTGCATTTTTGCATTGTCTTCAGGCTAAGTCAACATATTATTATCCTGTCACTTGTTGATTCACAGTCTTAACCTAAATATTTTTGACTTTCAAAACAGAAATTGTCTTTGAATTTTATTCATGGATTTTTTATAGTGCTTCTTCAGTGTGCATGTTAGCGATCCTTTGATCATTTTCTCTTAAGATTCATACACATAAAATAGATTTTAAGCTTGAGGGTTGCATAATATTAAATTATAAAGTATTTAAATTCTTATGGAAATTCTTCTCAAGTTCTTTATCTCAGTTGTACTGAGCATAACACCAATAGTCTTAGATTCCATACTCATTTCCCTAATGTGATTTCAATGGCAGTAAAGCATGGTGCTTATCAAAGTAAAGTCACACATTCAATTCTGGAGAGGTCTCTTAACTTTGCACAGAAAAAAGATCTAATTGGCAACTACCAACTTCATCATCAGCTCTGAAGGTACAAAAATGTACCATAGTTTTTATAGAATAATGCTAAGAGGACAAACATGGCATTATGTAATCTATTTAATTTATTGAGAAATTGAGAATGTAATACTGTCAGAAGCAGTCTGTTCACCACCTGTTTCATTTGTTTGGTTACATTTTCGAGCCCCTGGAATTAGTCAGGATACTGTCACTAGTAATGACCAAGGGGTTATGAACACAAGTGAACAGACTAACACATAATTTCAGATAGTGCAACTCACATGGTGGAACCTCTGCTAGCCTGAGTGGACTTCTGGAGGACAATTTTGCTGTAGAGTTTTCTGGAGACACACCAAATTTTGTGTGATAGGGAAATAAACTTTTGTTACAAGCCGCTGAAATTGAAGGTTGTTAGTGCAGAATAATCGTGCCTGCCCTGACAAATACTGACAGTGAAACCAGAACTAGAAAGCTTTCCTAACAAAAACCTAAAATATGAGCAGAAGGAAACTGATATCAAAGCCTTAAAAAGATGGTAATCTGTATTATACAGTAGTAAGATGTTTGGCAAAATGCATAAACCCTTGCATTTTGCAAACCCCTGCAGGGTTTGGGGAGACAGATTGTACACCTAAAACAAAACAAAACAAAATTTAAAAGTAAAAACACCACTAATAACAACAAAAATGTGTGGCTTTAGGAAAAGAGAGTTTGAAAAATTTATAATTTTGTGTAATTGTAAATGAGCGTGTTTGGCAAGATATTATAAGGCAATGGGTTCAGGTGGTAGTTTGCTGGTTGGAAAGCAAATAAATATAGTCCACAAAATCTAGGTTGTTCAGTATTGAGAAAGTAATTGTTTCCTGATCGCCAGCAATAAAAGATAAGATTGAGAAAACTTTGAAAGATCCAGTAAGATCTTTAAACTGACTCAGGAGAAAAAAATCAGATGAAAAGTATAGAGCCAGTAAATACTTTTGACTGAACAAAATGACTTAGGGTAAAAATCTGATTGGAACGCAGAAAAGCCCACAGCCTCAAAATATCCTCATTTAAATTAAAGAAGAGATGGGAGCAAGAAAGCAAACAGAGTAAATCTGAAATTTACCTTGGAAAGGCTGTTGTGCATATGAACTGATTGGAATCAAGTATAATAAGAAGGCTAGTTTTTGAGAGGTATTATATCATAAGGCAAACACCTTAAGACTAAGATTCAAATCATTCTCAGGCCCAGAATACTTTAGATTAAGGAAATTAGCTGAGATACCTCCTCCACCACCAAAGGCCCACTTCAGACATGGGCAAGGAGGATAAAGACAGGCTCAAGGTCCAAAGAGAACATTGGACAGTTGCTCCTCCCATAGAACATGGTTGGAGATAAACTCCGGTAATTTTTCACTCTCGTGGCATGAGAACATTTATAATGCCTGTCCAGTGGGTGTGCAGAATGGATATAGGGCTGACATCACAGTATATACGGAGAAGTAAAGGAATAAATAAAATAGTGAGCACTCCCACCTCTTACAGTATCATGTTTTCAGTTTCTCAGTAAATTAAATAGACTACATCACTTTCTGTCTCCCATTCTTTCTTCTTCCAAATGGTAGTGATTTAGTAGAAGCTTTATTATTACACTTGATTGTGAACTTGCATTTTTAGTTCATAAGTCTACACATCCAGCACAGTCATGCCTTGAGTTTAGGTAGACACTCCTCAACGTCACGCAGTGATAAGTCTTTGAACTGGATGTATTGATAGGAATCTCAATCTTATCTCTAAGAATTTCATATCTTAAATCTTTCTTAGAATGCTTCCTCAAGTTACATTTCTTTAATTTTTCTCAGGTGCATGTGCAAAGAATATATGAAAAAGAAATAAGTGCAACCTATATATATAAATAAGCATATGATTAATATGATGAATTAAATCATGTCTTCAACCGGCAATTTTTTTTTTTTTTTGAGATGGAGTTTCACCATTGTTGCCCAGGCTGGAGTGCAATGGCACAATCTTGGTTCACCGCAACCTCCGCCTCTTGGGTTCAAGTGATTCTCCTGCCTCAGCCTCCTGAGTAGCTGGGATTACAGGCATGCGCCACAACGCCTGGCTAATTTTGTATTTTTAGTGGAGACAGGATTTTTTCATGTTGGTCAGGCTAGTCTCGAACTCCCAACCTCAGGTGATCTGCCCGCCTCAGCCTCCCAAAGTGGTGGGATTACAGGTGTGAGCCATCACACCCAGCCTCAACATGCAATTTTTAGATGCAAGTGTTGATCACAAAAAGCAGTTGAATAATCTACGTATTAAAATGAAAAGCAATTCGGTCGTTACAAATAAATTATTCTTGCACCAAATTGCATTTCTATTCTTGGCATAATAAAAAGAGAGATACGAAGATATCCAATGATATTACTTTCCATCCTTGCCCCTATTGATCATAGTTCATTGATCCCCAATGCAAATGGTATCTCTATGTTCCCCCACAGGTGTGTAGGAGGACCTGGCTTTCCAAACTTAGGAATGGATTGTCTGTCGTTGAAATCACATTTGAAATGGTGCAGGAGAGTCTTTCTCTTTAAAAATATTCTTTGTGATATAACAAATCTCCACTTAGTTTGTTGGTTAAATTACATTTCTAATAATTGATTTTTAAAGTGGCACTGACCTGTATATAAATAATTTAAGGGCTTTATCAATCTACTTTGATTGGCTGAGCCTCAATGTTGATTTCAAGCAATAATAGTACATAGTGGTCAAAATAGGGATATGGACTATGACTGACAGAGTTAATGTCCCAATTCCATAATTCACTACCTGGATGAGCTTGAACTAGTTACTTAAATAGTCTGTATATTAGATTTTTTCACCTACAAAATGTGCAGACTCTTATTAACTACTTATATGGTTTTGAAGATTAAATAAGTTATTACATATAAAATTGCTTAGAAAATGTCTGTGATGCACTAAATGCTACACAAGTGTTTGCAGTTTTTATTACTTAGGAATATTTGTTCAATGTAAAAGAATTCTTTTCCACACAGTAATCTTGGTTTGCATGTGGACAATTAAAATGCTTACATGAATTAGATTATCTAGAACACATTAAATGTAGTAATGAATGTCTCTACAAAAGGCATCCTGAAATGTACTTCCAAAAATCTTGCATTTGTTTAAAAATTTTTATAAAGAAGCTTAAACTAAAATGTAATAAATGCATTTCTTACTGCCATTCTTATACTGGTTAGGGATGACTAACCAGTTGTTCATGTTTCAGTCAGGAAAGGCCTTGTAATGCTGCAATAAGAAAGAGCCTTTTATTTCTTGTTTCCAATGTTCTCTGTGGATCTGGGCAGTCACCTTCTACATGTCTACGCAGTAATGCTGACTCACCGAGAAACTGAATGTTCAGCCTCTTTGGTCAGTGGAAGAGAAAATAGTTTTGCAAACTACACGTGTGACAAAGGTCTAATATCCAGCAGCTATAAGGAACTTAAACAAATTTACAAGAAAAAAGCAACCCCTAAAAATGTGGGCAAAGGACATGAACAGATACTTTTCAAAAATAAACATATATGTGGCCAAAAATCATATGAAAAAGAGCTCAATATCACTGATCATTAGAGAAATGTAAATTAAAACTGCAATGAGACATCATCTCACACCAGTCAGAATGGCTATTATTAAAAAGTTAAAAAATAATAGGAGCTGGCAAGGTTGTTGAGAAAGAGGAATGCTTATTCACCATTGGTGGGAGTGTAAATTAGTTTAACCATTGTGGAAGACAGTGTGGCAATTCCTCAAAGACCTAAAGACAGAAATACCATTTGACCCAGCAATCCCATTACTGGGTATACACCTAAAGGAATACAATCATTCTATTATAAAGACACATGCCACATATATGTTCCTTGCAGCACTATTCACAATAGCAAAGTTATGGAATCAACCTAAATACCCATCAATGATAGACTAGATAAAGAAAATGTGGTACATATACGCCATGGAATATTGTGCAGCCATTATGAAGAACAAGATTATGTCCTTTGCCGGGACATGGATGGAACTGGAGGACACTAACCTTAGAAAACTAACACAGAAACAGAAAACCAAATACTGCATGTTCTCATAAGTGGGAGCTAAATCATGAGAACACATGGACACAGAGGGGAGTAACACACACTAGGTCCTTTTGGAAGGTGGAAGTTAGGAGCAGGGAGAGGGTCAGGAGAAATAACTAATGGGTACTAGCTTAATACCTCAGTGATTAAATAATCTGTACAACAAAACCCCGTGACACGAGTTAACCTATATAACAAACCTGCACTTGTACCCCTAAACTTAAAAGTTAAAAAAGGTGCTTGCTTTATTAAATGTTTTCTTCTTGCAAGTAAATTATGTTTTTTACAGTGACAATGTTTGCAAGCTAGCATTGTTAAATATATTCTTCCAATTTTTAATTGTTTATTTTGTTCCTTATGCCCAGAGATGCACAAAGCCGGAAAATTTTGTAGAAATTAGTTGAAAATGTAAAGTTATCTGAAAATTATAGCCTACTTTAGTAGTTGAAAGTAAAACAAAAATATGTTTTTTTTCCCATTAATATGGAATCGTTTACTTGTCTTTGTGGAGAGTAATAGAGTGACAATAGTATTAACTATGTGAAAAGATGAGGAAATATAGGAACTCAATTGACCTAACACAAATTTATTAAATCATTATATGTGTAATATGCTGAGCTAGTGAATGTAAAGAAAGAAAGGAGCACAGGTGTTATTTCCAAGGAAATACTATTTAATTTGAGAGACAGAGCATACACGTAAAAATAAAATGAAAATCTGACTTTATTTGACAAGTGTCCAAGTGTACAGTGATATGCTGACAGTTAAGAAAAGAGATAGATGACTACGAGTAGGGATAGTTTACAAAATTCTCAGAGAAAGAGGTGAAGGTTTGAGCAAAACCTTGAAAGAAAGTATTGCTTATTTATGAATATTAAAACTGAGGCTCAGAGAGTGACACACGGAAAGTCTCTGTACTAAGTGATAGATTTGCGTTTAGTGCAAAAAAGTTTCTAAACTTCAAGTCTGACATAATCCTCTGTGATTTCCTACTAGCTGGAACTTTCTATCAGTAGTTTATTAATGTATATTCATGCACAACAAAACCATCCGCTTCCGCCTTTAGAATTAACAGCTGTTCAAAGATTATGTGTGATTTTAAAGGAGAGACACTACTGCTGGGAGCTCACACTAAAGGAGTATGAGCCTGTTAGAGTGGAAGACAGGTCCCAGCTAAAATCATCCTGCCATACCAAATGACAAGAAGCAACTATTTGGCATAGTCTTAAAGCTCCCTGCCTAGAGGCTGTCTTTTCCAGGAGCTATACCTCTGCTTCACACAGGTAACTGAAATTCTGAAGTGACATAAGCACACCAGGGTGGGAAATGAAGGGGAGGGCTGTGTATCAGACTGTGGGTGGGGCAAATCTCAGCCTTCTGGATCATCTGGAGGTACTCATTTGGAGACAACTACAGCAGGCGGAAGAGGATGCACTAAGTAAGTAAGTATACAATTTTACTGCAAGTCATAAAAAAAGACTGAACTAAAGAGACAGATATTACATGTATCTTGATGAGAATAAGACATTGTAAAAGTATAAATTAATTGCCCCACAAATATATGTGTGTAAGTCAATTGCAAATAACATTTTTATTTTTTTCAATTAAAATTTAAAATTTCTATGGAAAAAATAAATGAGTGACAGTATCCAGAAACATTTTTAAAAAAGAAAAAATAAGAAGTTCTTGCCTATCAGATATTAAAATGTACATTAAAATTATAATAGTCAAATTAATGTAATGCTGATCTCAACATAAGAATATCCCATAGCATAGTGTTTGAATAAAATAATAAATAAAAATTTATCTTTGTTAATTTCTGGGTAGTGAAGCTGCAGGGTTTTTACTCCCTTGCTTCTTTGTACTTTTCTGTGATCTATGAAGTTTTACAATAAACAGGCATTATCTTTATAATAAAACATGAATGTATTTTTATTCAATTGATAAAGAATTAATAATAGAGAATTAAAGACATTAAATGTATGTATAATTTTACACAAAGAAAATTATAGATATATTCAAATAAGTAAAAATATAATAGATATGACTATAGTATTTAAAAATTTTATCAAAAAACAAATTAAAAGGTAAATTACAAGTTGGAAAATATTTTAAACCCTTAATAACAAACAAAGTGTTAATATTAACTCTCAGAGAATACTAACACATAATTTAAAATCAGCAATACCAATGAAAACAGGTAGATAATATGTACAGGAATTTCAGAGAAAGAAGAAATAGAAATGAGCAATAAAGATATAAAAGACGTACTTAATTCACTAAATTAAAAAAATTGCAAAGTAGAGCAACACTGAAGCACTACATTTTTGTTTATCATACCCATTAGATTAAAAGAAATAGTGATATCTAATAAAAAAGGAAATGGATACTCTACTTCACGGCCTGTATGAGTTTAATTAATGTAAACTCTGGGTCAGCATTTAGTAATGAATCTCAAAACCTAAAAATTTGCTTATCCTTTGATCAAGTAAATTCACTTTTAATATTATATTAAAAAATAATTGGATCAGTAAGCAAAAATATATGTACAAACATGTATATGACAGTTATATTTAATACTCTTGGAATTTAGTATCAACCTAATGTATAACTATACAGGATTACCTCATAATGTTATACTTCATTCATACAAAGAATATTATGCAGCAAGTTAAAATGATGCTATAAACAAAGACGTTTATTCTAGTTTCCCTACAAGTCTCTTAATGGGCTTCAAAAAAATTGCTAATCCCACGATGGCTTATTTAAACAGTTTGTGCGTCTGTAAAAGTATATGTGCAATTAAACAGACATAAGATCATAGGCTCAGTAGCCTTTGTTTGGGTTTCAAACAGTTCTGTGACCCATTGTTAAAGGAGCCCTGGAGGTAGTGTTCGTAATTTATTGTCAATTAACTATCATTTTAATATCACATCATAGTTCTATGTATAATGTATACACATATATACATTAAATATTCATTAGTGGATGGTAATTTTTCATATAGTTTATCTATATTGCCTATTTTTTCCAGAAAATACTATACCAACTTCAAACTTCACAGATACCTGAGCCTAGGTCTGCAAGGTGACCATGTGAACTTTTTTTTCCCCTGGGGAGATAGGTCCATTTATACAAGTATTTGCTTGCGTGTTACATAAATATACAAACTTAAAATCTGAGTAGGCACCTGGTGTATAGTTGGCCAAAGTTTGGTGATTTCAAAGAGGGCTTGTAAGTTCCCTGTTCAAATAGATATTTAGCCAGCCTCCATTTGTAACTGAAATTCCATTAAAACATTATTTTGGTCGATGAATTATCTCCAGAAATTCCTTATTAAAATACATATGACTAGGGAGGAAAGCAAGGGTTTTTACTATAGCATTTGCATAACTTAAGGTCTTAGAAAAGCTAGCAAATTTTAGGAGGTAGAAGTCTTCCAGTGCCTGCAACAGTGGGAGTGTAAGTTAATTCAACCATTGTGGAAGACAGTGTGGCGATTCCTCAAGGATCTAGAACTAGAAATACCATTTGACCCAGCGATCCCATCACTGGATATATACCCAAAGGATTATAAATCATGCTACTATAAAGACACACGCACATGTATGTTTATTGCGGCACTATTCACAATAGCAAAGACTGGGAACCAACACAAATGCCCATCAATGATAGACTGGATTAAGAAAATGTGGCACATATACACCACGGAATACTATGCAGCCATAAAAAAGGATGAGTTAATGTCCTTTGCGGTGACATGGATGAAGCTAGAAACCATCATTCTCAGCAAACTATCACAAGGACAGAAAACCAAACACTGAATGTTCTCACTTATAGGTTGGAATTGAACAATGAGAACACATGGATACAGGGCAGAGAACATCACACACTGGGGCCTGTTGAGGGGTGGGGGGCTGGGGAGGGATAGCACTGGACGAAGTATCTAATGTAAATGACGAGTTGAAGGGTGCAGCAAACCAACATGGCACATGTATTTCTATGTAATGAACCTGCACGTTGTGCACATGTACCCTAGAACTTAAAATATAAATATATATATTCCTGAGGTTAGGAGAACTCAGAAGTCCAGGATATGCAGACATTTCTTTATTAGTGCAAATTAGGACTCTACAAGGAAGGTAGGGGCCGAAGAATTGGACAACTCAGAAAGAAAAACTATAATTGATTTGCTTAGACCCTAAAGAGGCCTTGAAGACATGAAGATAGACAGGATCATCAACCTGTTGAAGGTCCTTTCAGTCCCATGATCAAAATGTAAGAAGAGTCATTACATTTTTAAAATTTTCTTATATTTTATGAGGATATTAACATTAATATTTTCTTGTTAAGACAATGTATATTTTTTATTTTATTTTTATATTATATTAAGACAATGTATATATTTGCCTTTTAAATAACAAATTTCTGCATTAAAAAGAACCATGCCATTTGACATATTAAGTCCCTACATAGGTTCTACACAATTTATATGGTCTGAATTATTTTAAGATTTTTTGGCATTAGACACTGAGTTTTTCCATGTAATTTTTCAAAAATTGTGTTATCTAAAATAAATATTAATTTTACTATTCAGTTTAATCCCTACAAGTCCATAAGAACAAATATTTATTGTTATGATGCTCTGGTTGCTAGGAAAGACTTTCACTTTTTCTATTTAGTCAGAAAAACTAAAAATTATTTAAAGTTAAATCTTGGCCGGGCACGGTGGCTCACGCCTGTAATCCCAGCACTTTGGGAGGCCGAGGCAGGTGGATCACGAGGTCAGGAGATCGAGACCATCCTGGCTAACACGGTGAAACCCTGTCTCTACTAAAAATACAAAAAAAATTAGCCGGGCGCGGTAGCGGGTGCCTGTAGTCCCAGCTACTCCGGAGGCTGAGGCAGGAGAATGGCGTGAACCCGGGAGGCGGAGCTTGCAGTGAGCCGAGATAGCGCCACTGCAGTCCGGCCTGGGCGACGGAGCAAGACTCCATCTCAAAAAAAAAAAAAAAAAAAAGTTAAATCTTGCTGCTCTTTTTCATGTTCTCTTTTCTTCATTTATTACTTTGTGGTATTCTAAATACTAAACTTTCATCTGGTACTAATACTTTTTTCTCCTTTACAATCTGACAGGAAGGCTAGACTTATGAATGGTCTTCTCTGAACTCTAAGATAAAACAAACAAAAAAGCCTTCCAGTTCTTATGCACTTTATACTATATTCTCAAGTAGTTTTAATGTTATTAAAATTATTAAGGGTAAACTTTTTGATGACATATCAGATCATTTTTTCTTTAAAAGAACTATAAATTTGCATTTCTACATCAATCATCTGTAAAAAATAATACGATATATTACAGATAACAAACAAATAACAAGAATACCAAACCTGAAGGTAACTACTAGAAGCAAGAGACCTGGTTACTAGTAATAATTCTGATATTAACTTCCTATAGGCCACAAGGTGTCATGAGTATATGACTCAGAGGTTTTCAACTTCTATTCCCCCCACCTTCTGTTGTGTTTGGACAGACTCCTTTCAGAATCTGATAAAAGCTGTAGATTATTAAATACACAAGAAACCTCATATACAAATAATCAGGACCAGTTTCATGTCATGCAACCTATGTGGTCAAACAGGGTTCATGCTTAGAAAGACATCTCAATTGCTTTACTGCACTATCATTACTTTTGTGGAATTCTAATTTTTAAACAAGTGGCTCCACATTTTCTTTCCTCTTTTTTTTCACTGTTGATTTGAATAAAGTTTTCCTCGATTTTTATTGTGCGCAGGATTCCACAAATTATGCAGATGGTGCAGCCCAAAACTCATGAAGCTTTGGTCTAGATGGTCTCTAAAAAAGCAAAATATATACTTCAGGTTCTGTTCCGATTTTAATACACTATAAATCTTTATTTATGTCCATGGTTGCTCTTGAACTATGGGAAGAAGAGATCTGAATCTTTTTTAAGTCTAGCTGAAAAAAGTACACTCTGTGTATCAGAAAGCATTTGGTCTCTGGCTCAAAGAAAAGAATTATTCATAGGACTGTCTTCATTTCAGAAAATTCTATTAGTATGATAATAGTCTTTTAATCATTTTTATTAGTTTTGAATCGGAGAGAATTTCTCACTTATAATGATACATTGCAAGATAACCGATTTATATAGCTAGTATTAAAATTAAAGTAAGAGGTCATATTTTTTCAAAGAGCAAATTTAGATGATGAACAATGTCTAAAGCTATGTTAGTCTACTATCTCTAAGAATCAAATCCTGAGAAAGAATGTTTTAAAAAACAGAACGCTGTTGGGCTTTTTATGATTAAATGAGCAATTTCCTTTTAAAACATTTATTCTACTTATTTCCAACCATAAGTCTCAATCACAGAAAACTTAAAAATGTATAAAAGTGTGATACAAAAATAACTCTTTATTCTGAAATCTATGATTGCAAGTGAGAAATAGAAGCAACTTTTCTTTGAATTCTGCAAGAACAAATATGAAAAGTGACTAATGTACCTATGGTTTGATTTTTTTTAATTTTAATTTCATGAGTGTTCCTAAAATCCTAGCTGAGTTAATAATAAAATACAGAATTGCATACATACAAGAAAAAAATGAATGTCAGGATTTCATTTTATTATTAAACTTTCAGATGTAGCTGAGGAAAAGAACGCATGGTTGACAGGCTTGGAGGAGATGAAAGGGATCTTCCTCTGTCCATTGCTCTGTGCAGTATTATGTGGTGCATTTCAATGAGTTTTAAGGACAGATGATGTTCAGTTTGATATCTAAACCTAAATCAGGAGTGGTCATATTACTGGGGCTTGGTGCTGTCGATATGAAAAGTGGTTTGACTACTAATGTTGTAGGAATAAAATACATTTGAATTTTTGTCTATCCTTCAGTAATAGGAGTTTTTTGAGGTTTTTAAATAAGTTTTGGAGTCATGTTTATAATGATGACATAGGGATTTTTAAGTAGGGGAGTTATTCTCTAGCTTATCTACATTATAGAGTCTTAACTTTTCCTGCATTTCACCATTTTAAATTTAAACATATTCTGCAAACTTTCATATTTCCACTTTTCTAAGGAATCCTTATGATTGAATAAATGACTCTTACAGATTTGAAAAGTTGTTTCTAAATGACGATTGGATAAACTTATCAAGTTATGTTTGTCACCTAGTTAAGTCATGCTAAATCTAATTCAGAATTGGTTTTTCAAGCTGGTTGTCCAATCATAAAGAAAACATCAATGAGAACAGCTGTTAGACTGAAATGAGAAATAGTTTAAATAAATTTGCTAGAGAAAATAATCATTGTAGTAATCATGAAGAAAATCTTAACTTCAATGCATTGATCTACTAAGAAGTCAATTTCTTACAATCCTACTAGGAAAGGGATAAACTTAAGTCTATACCCTTCAGTCTGTGTGCCTATTTCCACATGTTAATAGACACCATATCAATAGATTACTTTTTGTGATTGGCCATTTGATGAGAAAATTCAGACTTTACTATTAAAACAGTTGTATGAACTCCTCTCCTCTGAGGCAGAATTAATAGACTTATAATTTTGTAATTCAGAAACACTAATGCTAACCACTTAGAGGTTTAGCTCTTCTTATAATAGAAACCCATTACAGAAAATGCTTCTAACTACTTTCAATTGTCTTTCTTTGTTTAAGCAGAGCATATAATTAAATACAATATTTGAAAGTGTAAATATGCTGTGATTAGAGCACTTATTGTTCTCTATTTTCATAAAGAAAAAAGAAAAATGAAAGGAAATACTCTCACTTTTTGCGGCATTAGTTTTTTCAACTGTATACATCTTGAGACACTGCAACTCTAATATCTAATCCAGTTCTCAAAAATTTTAAAAAGGTGGAAAATGAGAAATAAACATATATAAAGCATTTTATAAAGCTGTTATATGGGCATACATTTGATGGGATTAGAGATGTGGAGTAGAAAATATATAAAAAGAGGGTGTTAAATTTCTAAAGAATATCTGTTCTCTGTTTAATAAACAAATGGTAATTCAGTTTGCACAACATTTATTTCTATTACCAAATTACAAAGCATTGCATCAATCTTCCATCTGATTATATATTCCTAAGTGTGATATATATTATGAATATACACTTCAAATCAGTGTTGCAAGATTCTAGAAGAAACTTTAATCTAGTAGCAATCAGGTCCAATAAAAAAATCAGGTAGAAATGTATTTACCCTTCTCTCTATTATTTTTTATCTTTTTTCCCACTAAAATCTAAGTTTATATAAGAAAAGAGAGTTTGCTTTTGGAAGGTAAATTTAAATATGATCTAAGAAAATGGGCTTTAGATGAACAGTAGCTGAAAAAAATATTTTTATATGTGAATTGATGCTAGGAAAGACTCATGTTACTTTGTTAGGTGAAAAAAAAAAAGCTGGATGAATAGGCTTTCGAGAAAATTATTGACAAGGTTTTATTATAGTCATGAATAAACCTGCTAAGAGATCCAGATTTATCATTATGATTGAAGACAAACAAGTTTGAAGATACATGGGATCAAAGCAAGCTCATGTCCATTTGTCACCGTTTTCTGTTTAGTCGGACAAATGTTTCTGTTTTAGAAAATTGCTAATTTGGTAACTCTAACTATATTCTGTAAGTATTACCAGTTGCAATTTCAAACCCCATGAAACAATAGTGCTATTCTTTATAGAGCCTTGGATATTACTATGGTTTTCCACTGATCAGCTTACACTCAGGTTTTAAATTGTGTTATTTCTGTAACTTGATCTTCTTGATATATTAACAGAATAATTCTCATATAGGGATAACAGATCTCTGAGGTTTCATGCTTTTATTGCTGAGGATTCTCAGGTTCTCTGTGATAATTTTTATATTTATGGTTTATTTTACAATGGAACTAAAAAAATCATATAAACATTTTTAGAATCATGTAGATGACATCTTATAAGATCACTGTCCCCAATTTTAATAGCCATGCTTGAAGATTTTAGATGACATTTTATAAGATCACTATCCCTAATTTCAATACCCTTGTTTGAAGATTTTATGTAAATCCCATTCATGCCAGGCACATTAATTGTCTCTGGCTGAGGAGAAAAGCACTGAACTAGGTTTAATGTAAAAATGAGGTAAATGATGAATTGAAGACTAGTGAAAGCCAAATGGTATCACACTGATCTATCAGTGAAAATTTAGTAATAGTTCAAGTAAAGAAAAGTTCTCAGGGCATGGTGGAGGGTGGTCGATCACAACACAGACAAAAGAAACTCAAGAGAACATGAGATGAATAGTTAGCTGTGACTAGTCATCACACGTATGTTCATTTTGATGGTATTTCACTATTTTTTGTGCTTAATTTATGAGCCAGTTTAAGTTCATTTTTGTTTGAGAGCTGTAAACAATTTTATATTAGACTTACATGCATTCATATATTTAAAATACAATAATAAAAATAATTTTCATCAACTATTGGTGAATCCTTTATATTTTATTTTATCTTACTGGGGCCTGTATTTTACTAAAGTTTGAAAGGCATTAAATTCTCTTACAAATAGCACTATTTTATCCTAATTTTGGAACTGGATGTCTCATCTTCCCACAGTCTGAAGCATGAATTCCAAGTTCTCTGTAAATTCCAAAACTAAAATGAAGAGCTTGAGTAGGGTCCAAAACAAAGGTGGTGAAAAGATTGCATTTAGGCTAATCTGAGTGGGTTATGTCTGTGCTTGAGAAACATTTTGACAATCACTGTATTTTACAAGAATGGCTTTCTAAATATTTTGAGTAGATTTTCCATTAATTTACAAATATATATGTGTATATGTATGTAATTATATAACCTGGGAAAATTACTAGGATAAATCCATACATCTATACTACTTTAAAGTTGGAAGTTGGAAATACCACTAAATTATTTTTGAGGATAAGTCAAGGTAAAGAGCCAATGTGAATTATGTCAGGGCCTCAGGATATTCTAGAAGTAAGCAGGGCCATTATGTACAGTTGTGCAGAGTGCATACTACACGACACTAGTGATCATCCTTCATATCGCCTATGCTAGAAATATGTCTCTTGTGGTTAAAAAAAACATACATAGACACCTTGATGAGACATATCATTTTTATCACAGGATAGACTGTTTTCATTTTAAATTTTTCATAAATAATTTAATGTTTTTTTACAATGTTATACTGGAGACCTTTCTCTTTGGAACTGCTGTGCAGATAAGATGAACTTTTAGCTCCAAAAATCAAACCCATTCAGATTAGTTTTAATTTATAGTCACTTTGTACCTATTCTGGTGTGAGTAGTACAACAGAGGTGAATTTCAATTGTAATATGTGCTGATAACAAAGTCAGGGCATTAGGGTGACAAATTCTACTGGTACTTTTCACAAATTATCTCATTTAATTTGAATCCTCACAAAAATTGTGATTGTCAGAGAAATTGAGTGACTTGTCAAAGTTAGTTTAAATAGCAGGTCAGTCTAGACATAAAGCATGTGATTTTGCCACTTTTGACACTGTCTAAAAAAGACCGTCTTCATGCTAGTAAAAAGCTCAGGACATTTTAGTTTAAGAATGATTAACAAATATTCATGATTAACCTGCAATCACTCATGAACCCTCAGAGCCTGTGTTAGCATGATGAAATTAATCTTTCAAAATTATTATTTTTTTCTTCTTGGTAGACCCATACTGTCCTCTTGTGGAATAAAAATTCCGGCAAAGTTTGGATCTTAACAATGCACATTCTATTTCACCCCAAAATTATTAATGATGTTTCTCAATGCTACCCTACTAATTATGTTTCAGAGCATTTAGAGATTATTATAAAGTATACCATATTTGGTCTGTTAATGTCTGTGATGTGATTAAAGCACTGTAAATTCACGTGTCTGAAACTCAGTGGCTATTATCCTCCCTAACCTTTGGGGAATTTCTAAACTTTGCTGATTTCACTCTGTTAAAGACAAAGTAGTCATTTGTATCTGAATGTAGAAAGTTTGAGTACTAAGAAGAGTTATTCTAGATCACTTCATAAAAGTGAATTATATTAAAAGTAAACTGTATTATAGAAGCTTGCTAATTTTATTTATATTATATTTATAAATATAAGTATGTGTATAAAATATGTATTTTATTATTATATTAAAGGTAAATTATAAGCTTGCTAATAATTATGTTTATATTTATAAATATAATAAATATATTTGTAAAGCATATATTTTACTTATATTAAAGGTAAATTATATAAGCTTGCTAATAATTCTATTCATAAACAGATGGAACAGAATAAAAGTTATAAGCATACCATTACTACAAACCACAGAAATCAAGAGGGCTAATCACAGATGCAGTATATCTATTATTCTTAGAATATAGGGCTCTGGCTAATTCTGATACAATTGAATTAAGAATATTTAGTTTATAGATATTAAAGATGGCAAGATATTTACCTCACATTTTAAGTCCAGAGCAACATTATTTTATTAAGTTATATTTTAAAATATTACTTGAGGCATTTAACAGAAGGATCAGGCTCTTTAATGGTTTTACAAGTGATATTCTTAGGTTAACAGACCTTGTTCATGTTTCAGTTATTCCACTTATTGAACAAAAATTCATTGTACATTTGTACGGGTCACTGGGTAATAGGATGTAAAGAGGAGTTCTCAAAACAACCTCACAGACCCAGAATAATCAAAACAATTGAAGACTTAACTTCAATTTCAAAACTTACCACGGAGCAACAGTAATCAAGACAGTATGGTACTTCCCTAAGGACAGACATATATGAATGAAAGAGAAATGAGATTTTGGAAATCTTAAAGAGTGCCAAGACTATTCAGCAAGGAATGAATAGTCTTTTCAGCAAATTGTGAGACAATAGATATTCACATGCAAAAAATGTACCTGGACTCCTACCTCACACCGTATAAAAATATTAACTCAAAATGGATCATAGGGAGGAAGTGGAGGAAGATGACCAGAAAGAACCTTCCAGCAATTATCCCTAACTTGCCCTGCAGGCAGACCAAATTGAACAACTATCCACAAAAGAAAGCACCATCATATGAGGCAAAAATCAGGTAAGTAATCACAGTACCAGGTTTTAATATTATAGCAAGAAAAGAGGAACTGAAGAAGGGAGGAAAGACAGTCTTGAATTGCTGACACCCCCATCTACTGGCAGAGGCCATGTGGCACAGAGAGAGAATCTGTGTGCTTGGGGGAGAGAGAGCACAGTGATTGTGGGACATTGTGTTGGAACTCAGTGCTGACTGTCACAATGGAAAGCAACATGGGCAGAATTCAACTGGCACCCACAAAGGGAGCATTTAGACCAGCTCTAGCCAGAGGGAAATTGTCCATTCCAGCAGTCAGAATCTGATTTCTAGACAGACCAGCCACCACAGGTTAAGGCTCTCTAGGCTTACAAAATAAACCTGAAAGACAGTCTAGGCCATGGGGACTGTAATTCCTAGGCAAGTCCTAGTCCTATGCTGAGCTTGGAGCCTGTGGACTTGGGGTGCATGACACCTAGTGAGACACCAGCTAAGATGGCCAAGGGAGTGCTTGCAACACTTTTCCCCCAATGCTAGGCAGCACAGCTTGCAACTCTGGGAGAGTCTCCTTCCTTCTGCTTGAGGAGAGGAGAGGAGAGGAGAGAGTAAAAAGGACTTTATCTTGCAATTTGGAAACCAGCTTAGACACAATAGAATAGGGCACCAGGCAGAAAACTGAGGCCTCTATTCCAGGACAATTCCCAGGCAACATTTCTAGTCACACCATGGACCATAAGGTAATCTGCTGCCTTGAAGGGAAGGACCTCTTGTCCTAAGAGAACTCATCAGCTGCTGACTAAAGAGTGCTTGAGTCTTGGATAAACACCAGCAGTAGCAAGGCAGTATTTGTCATGGGCCTTGGGTGAGGCCCAGAGCTATGCAAGCATCACATGGGACCCAGGACATTTCTGGCTGTGGTAACCACAGAGAGAGACTCTTTCTGTATGAGGAAAGTAGGAGGAAGAGCAAAGGAGACTTTGTCTTGCAGCTTGGGTACCGTCTCAGCCACGGTGAGTACCAAGTCGGCTCTTGGGGTCCCTGATTCCAGGTCTCGTCTCCTAGACAGCATTTCTGAACCTGCCTTGAGCCAGAGGGGAGTCCAGTGTCCTGGAGAGGGAGATTCAGATCTGAAAACGTTTACCACTGGCTGATGGACGAGCCCTTGGGCCTTCAGGGAACATTGGTGGTAGTCAGGCAGTATTCGCTATGGGCCTGGTGAGTGGAAGTAGGGGGACGGTTACCTATGGGAAGAGACTTCTTCTGCTTGAGGAAAGGGGAGGGAAAAGTGGGAAAGACTTTGTCTTGTGGCTTGGGTGCCAGCTTAATTGCAGTAGAATAGAGCACAAAGCACATCCTTAAGCTTCCCGACTCTAGGCACTGGCTCCTAGATGGCATTTTTTGACCCATGTGGACTTGAGAGGGGGTTGAAATTACCACCTTGAAGGGAAGAGGGTAAGCCTGACTGGATTCACCCCATTCTGACTAAAGAGCCCTTGGGCCTTAAGTAAACATCAGGGATAGGCAAGGAGTGGTCACCATGTACATTGGGTGAGACCCAGTGCTGTGCTGGCTTCAGGTCTGATCCAGCACAGTCCTAGTGGTGGTAGCCACAGAGGTACTTCTGTCACCTCTGTCCCAGCTCTGGACAACCAGCAGGAGTGTGAGATTTCATTTGTTGGGGAAAGTAAGGAAAGAGAATCAGAGTGCCTGCCTGATAATCAAGGGAATTCTCTCAGACCTTACCTATGACCTCCAAGGTAGTACCTCTAAGAGTCCACAAGACTCATAGTGTTACTGGGATTGGGATGTCCCCTAGTGCAAAAATACAGCTGCGGTGAGCCCTTAGACCACAACATCCAATACCTTTTGAATACTTGGAAAGCATTCCCAAGAAAGATGGAAACAAAGAAGCCCAGACTCTGAAGACTACAATAAATACATAATTCTTCAATGCCCAGACATTGATTGATATCTACAAGCATCAAGACCATCCAGGTAAACATGATCTCAACAAATGAACTAAATACAGCACAAGTGGCCAGCCCCAGAGTGAGAGAGATATGTGACTTTTCAGACAAAGAATTCAAAAAAGCTATTTTGAAGAAGCTCAACAAAATTCAAAATAACATAGAGAAGGGATTCAGAATCCTATCAGATTATTTTAACAGAGGGATTGAAATAATTAGAAAGAATCAAAAAGAAATTATGGAGCTGAAAAATTCAATTGACATGCTGAAAGATGCATCAGAGTCTCTCAATAGCAGAATTGATCAAGTAGAATTGATCAAGTAGAATAAAGAATTAGTGAGTTTGAAAAAAGGCTATTTGAAAATACACAATCAGAGAAAGTAAAAGAAAAAAGTATGAAAAAGAGTAAGCATGACTATAAGATCTAGAAAATAGCCTCAAAAGAACAAATCTAAAAGTTATTGGCCCTAAAGAGAAAGTAGATAGAGACAGTGGGGCAGCAAGTATATTAAAAGTCATAACAGAGAGCTTTCCGAATCTAGAGAATAATTCCAATATTCAAGTTAAAGAAGGTTGTAAAGCACCAAGCAGATTTAACCCAAATAAGTCTACCTCCAGAAAATTAATAATTAAACTCTCAAAGATGAAAGACAAAGAAAGGATTATAAAAGTGGTAAGAGGAAAGAAAAACAAATGCAAAGAAGGTCCAATATGTCTGTCAGCCAATTTTTCACTGGAAACCATACAGGCTAGGAGAAAATGGTGTGATATATTTAAAGTGATGAAGGAAAAAACTCTTATCCTAGAATAGCATATCCACTGAAAATATTCTCCAAACATTTTTCCCAGGCAAACAAAGCTGAGAAATTTCATCAATACTAGACCTGCCCTACAAGAAATGCTAGAGGGAGTTCTTCAAATCTAAAAGACAAGAGCATTAATGAGCAATAAGAAATCATCTGAAGGTACAAAATTCTCTGGTAATAGTAAGTACACAGACAAAGACAGAATATTATAACAATGTACTTGTGGTGTATAAACTACTCATACCTGGAGTAGAAAGACTAAAAGATGAATCTATCAAAAATAATAACTACATAATTTTTAAGACACAGGCAGGATACTAAGATATAAATAGAAATAGCAAAACGTTAAAAAGGGGGAGAGGGATGAAGTTAAAGTGCAGATTTTTAAAAATTTGTTTTTCCTTGCCTGTTTGTTTTTGCGATCAGTGTTAAGCTGCCATTGGTATAAAATAATGGGTTGTTATTTGCAAGCCTCATGGTAACCTCAAATAAAAAAACCTACAATAGAAACACAAAAAATAAAAAGATATTAAAACATACACCAGAGAAAATTACCTTCAAAAAAGGAGACAGGAAGGAAAGAAGGGAGGAACAGAAGGCTACACAACATTCATAAAACAAGTAACAATATTTCAAGAGTCAGTCTTTACTTATCAATAACTTTGAATGTAACTAAACTAAACTCTCCAATAAAAAGCCGTAGTGTGACTGAATGGATAAAAAACAACACCACACAATCTGTTTCCTACAAGAAACACACTTCACTTATGAAGACACACATAGATAGAAAATAATGGGATGGAAAAGATATCCCATGCAAATGGAAACCAAAAAAAGAGGAAATAGTTATACCAGATAAAATAGATTTCAAGATAATAACTATAAAAAGAGAAAAAGAAGGTCATGATATAATGATAAAGGGGTCAATTCAGCAAGTGGTTGAAGTGTAGATATATATGCACCCATCACTGAAAAACCTAGATATATAAGGCAAATATTATTGGAGGTAAAGAGAGAGATAGACCCCAATACAATAATAGCTGGAGACTTCACCACTGTTCTTTCAGCATTGAACAGATCTCCTGGGCAGAAAGTCAACAAAGAAACATTGGATTTAATCTACACTCTAGACCAAATGGGCTTAATAGATATTTACAGAACATTTTACCCAATGGTTGCAGAATACATGTTCTTTTTCTCAGCACATGCATTATTATTAAGTATACATCATATATTAAGTCACAAAACAAATCTGAAAAACTTCAAAAATAATCAAATTATATCAAATATTTTCTCCAACCACAATGGAAAAAAACTAGGATTCAATAACAAGAGGAACTCTGGAAACTATACAAACACACGGAAATTAAACAATGTACACCTGAGTAGCCACTCGGTTAATAAAAAAATTAAGAAGGAAATTTAAAAATTTATTGAAACAAAAGGAAATGGAAACATAATATACAAAATCTGTGGAACAGAGTGAAAGCAATAGTAAAAGTGTATAGCTACAAAAGCCTACATCAAAACATTAAAAAACTTAAACAATCTAACAATGCATCTTAAAGAATTAGAAAAGCAAGAGGAAAGCAAACCCACAATTAGAAGAAAATAAATAATGAAAATTGCAACAGAAATAAATGACAAAAAATAAAAAACCTAAAAGATCAACAAAATGGAAAAGTCATTTTTTTGAAAACACAAAAAAATCAACAAATTTCTAACCAGCTACTAAGACTGCAACATGAAGAAATCTAAAACCTGAAGAGATCAATAGAAAGTAATGAGAAGAAAGCTGTACTATAAAGTCTCCTAGCGATGAAAAGTCTAGAATCCAATGGCTTCACTTTAGAATTTTACCAAACACTTAAAGAAAAACTACCAACCCTACTCAAGTTAATCTAAAAAATAGAGAAGGGGAGACTATTTCCAAACTCATTCTACAATGCCAGTATTACTCTGATATCAAAACCAAAGACACAACAAAAAAAGAAAACTACTAGCCAATATATCTGATAAACACTGATGGAAAAAAACTCAACAAAATGTTAGAAAATTGAGTTCAACAACACACATTAAAAATATTATTCATCAAGACCAAGTGGGATTTTTCCCAGGGATGCAAAAATGGTTCAACAAACACAAATCAATCAACGTCATACATCGTATCAACAGAATGAAGCCTAAAACTATGTGACCATTTCAATAGACTCTGAAAAAGCATCTGATAAAATTCAACACCCTTTCATGATAAAAACCCTCAAAAACTGTGCATACAAGAAACTTACATCAACACAATAAAAGCCATATATGACAGACTCACAGCTAATGTCATACTGAATGGGAAAAAAATGAAAGACTTTCCTCTACAATCTAGAACAAGACAAGGATGCCCACTTTCACTCTGTTGTTTAACACAATACTGAAAGTACTATTGCTAGCTGGAGCAATCAGACAAGAGAAAAAAATAAAGGATATTCAAATTGGAAAAGAAGAAGTCAAATTATCCTGGTTTGCAGATGGTATAATCTTATATTTGAAAGAAACATAGAGAAACCACAAAAATTGATAGAATTGATAAACAAATTTAGTAAAGTTTCAGGAAAAAATATCAACATACAAAAATCAGTAGCATTTCTGTATACCAACAGTGATCACTCTGAAAAAGAGATCAAGAAAGTAATCCCATTTACAATAGCTACAAATAAAATAAAATACTTACAAATGAAACAAAAAAGTGAAAGATCTCTAGGATGAAAACTATAAAATATTTGTGTAATAAATTGAAAAGAACACAAAAAAGTGGAAATACACTCTATGTTCATAGACTGAAAAAAATCAGTATTGTTAAAATTTTCATACTACCCAAAGTAAACTACAGGTTCAATACAATCTCTATCAAAATACTAAGGACATTCATCACAGAAATAAAAAATAAATGATCCTAGAATTTACATGGAACCACAAAAGACCCAGAAATAACAAAGCCATCCTGAGCAAAATGAGCAAAACTGAAGGAATCACATTCCTGACTTTGAATTACACTATAGAACTATAGTAACCAAAATCGCATGGTATTGGCATAGATCAATGAAATAGAATTGGAGATCCCAGAAATAAATCCATATAGAAAAGTGAAACTACACCTCTATCTCTCACCATATACAAAAATCAAATAAAAATGGATTAAAGACTTAAGTCTAAGACATGAAACTATGAAACTACTAAAAGAAAATAAGTTTTGCCTTTCTGTCACAGAGTCTCAGCCAGCAGCATTATCTGGAGGCTTGTGACATGCATAATTCATAGACATGAATTCCAACTGATATGGTTTGTCTGTGTCCTCACCCAAATCTCATCTTGAATTGTAGTTCCCATAATCCCCATGTGTCATGGGAGAGACCTGGTGTGAGGTAGTTGAATCATGAAGCCAATTACACCATGCTGATCTCATGATAGTGAATAAGTTCTCATGACATCTAATGGTTTTATAAGGGGCTTTTCACACTTTGCTCGGCACATCTCTCTCCTGCTGCCACGTGAAGAAGGACATGTTTGCTTTCCCTTCTGTGATGATTATAAGTTTTTTGAGCTCTCCCCAACCATCCAGAACTGTGAGTCAATTAAATATCTTTCTTTTATAAATTACCCAGACTCAGATGTGTCTTTATTAGCAGCATGAGAACGAACAAATAGAATAAATTGGTACTGAGGGAGTGGGGCACTGCTATAAGGATACCTGAAAATGTGGAAGTAACTTTGGAACTAAATAACCAGCAGAGGCTGGAACAGTTTGGAGGGCTCAGAAGAAGATAGGAAAATGTGGGAAAGTTGGGAACTTCCTAGAGACTTGGTGAATGGCTATAACCAAAATGCTAACAGTGACATGGACAAGGAAGTCCAGGCTGACATGGTCTCAGAGGGACACGAAGAACTTGTTGAAAACTGGAGTAAAGGTGACTCTTGATATGCTTTAGCAAAGAGACTGTTGGCATTTTGCCCTGCCCTAGAAATCTGTGGAACTTTGAACTTGAGAGAGATAATTTAGAGAATCTGGTAGAGAAATTTATAAGCAGCAAAGCATTTAAGAGGAAGCAGAGCATAAAAGTTTGGAAGATTTGCAGCTTGATGATGTGATAGAAAAGAAAAACCCATTTTCTGGGGAGAAATTCAAGCTAGCTGCATAAATTTGCATAAGTAATGAGGATCCCAATGTTAATTGCCAATACAATGGGGAAAATGCCTTTAGGCATGTCAGAGACCTTCAAGACAGCTCCTCCCACCACAGACTCGGAAGCCTAGGAGGGAAAAATTGTTCCTTGGGCTGTGTCCACAGTCCCCTGATCTGTGCAGCCTCAGGACATGGTGCCCTGTGTCCCAGCTGCTCCAGCCATGGCTAAAATGGGCCAAGGTACAGCTCAGGCCATTGCCTCAGAGGGTGCAAGCCCCAAGCCTTGGCATCTTCCATGTGGTGTTAGGCCTGTTGGTACACAGAAGACAAGAATTGAGGTTAGGGAACCTCCACCTAGATTTCAGAGGATGTATGGAAATGCCTGAATGTTGAGGCAAAAGTCTGTTGCAGAGGCAGAGCCCTCAGGGTAAACTTCTGCTAGGGCAGTGTGGAAGGGAAATGTGGGGTTGGAGCCCTCAGAGTCCCCACTGGGGCACTGCTTACTGGAGGTATGAGAAAGGGCCACCATTCTCCAGACCCCAGAATTATAGATCGACTGACAGCTTGCACTGTGAGTTTGGAAAAGCCACAGACACTCAACACCAGCCATAAAGCAGCCAGGATGGGAACTGCACCTTGCAAAGCCACAGGTGTGGAGCTTCCCAAGGCTGTTGGAGCCCACTTCTTGCATCAGTGTGACCTGGATGTGAGACATGGAGACAGGAGATTTTGGAACTTTAAGTTTTAATGACTGCCTTATTGGATTTTGGACTTGTATGGGACCTGTAGCCCATCAGTTTGGGCCAATTTCTCCCATTTGGAATGAGTGTGTTTACCCAACGCCTGTATCCCCATTGTATCTAGGAAGTAACTAACTTGCTTTCAATTTTACAGGCTCATAGGTGGAACGGACTTGCCTTGTCACAGATGAGACTTTGGACTTGGACTTTTGGGTTAATGCTGGAATGAGCTAAGACTTTGGGGAACTGTTGGAAAGACACGATTGTGTTTTGAAATGTGAGGACATGAAATTTGGGATGGGCTGGGGCAGAATGATACTGTTTGGCTGTGTCCCACCCATATTTTGTCTTGAATTCCAGTTCCCATAATCTCCACATGTTGTGGGAGGGACCCAGTGGGAGGTAATTGAATCATGGGGGTGGGGAGTTATCCCTATGCTATTTTGAGTGAGTTCTCATGAGATCTGATGGCTTTATAAGGGGCTTTCCCCCCTTTTCCCAGCACTACTCTCTCCTGCCGCCATGTGAAGAAGGAAGTGTTTGCTTCCTCTTCCACCACGATTGTACATTTCCTGAGTCCTCCCCAGCCATGTGGAACTGTGAGTCAATTGAACCTTTTTATAAACTAGTCAGTTTCAGTTATTTCTTCAAAGCAGCATGAGAACGAACTAATATACCAGCACAAACATAGTGTCTGAAAGGACAACCAGTTTGCAGCACAAGAGGTACAAAAATGAGCCTAAAACTGAATACTTATTTCAAACACCCAAAATGACTATTTCTAGTAGAAACTTCTCTCTTTATCTTTCAGATATGTCCTGAGAGTTTCTGAAGTTATTTAACTGGTTCAATGAGAATTTAATCAAGGTCTGCTTTATATCAAAATTTATGATTTTTATTCAATGCCATATATATAATTTTTTCATAGTTATCATCAAACACACTCATGTAAGTAAATTCTATTAGAAAAACATGTTCTTCGGTGGTCAGAATATTCTGGGACTTTAGGTTAAAATGCATAAATGTCAAAGTTGAAACTCAGGTTGCTATTTTTATTTTTAACAGGCACATGCATAGTCCTACTTCTGTTCATGGAGTCATTTTTGTTGGTTTAATTTTTAAATAGTCTATAAATTTTCCTCTGGAACAGTTCTTGGCTAGTTTGACAGCCCTGGCAGTGTTTCCTGGGTGAGAAATAGTTTATAGCACTGCCTTTTAATAGTGAGAACCAAATGAACAGCATATCTAGGCAGTGAATAATCTTAGCACTTAGCACTCAAATGACACGCAGTCTGAGGAAAATGTGTAGGAGAAACTAAGTCTTACAGGGCTCCACAGCTCAGAGATAAAAACGTTAAACATTTGAGATTGTACAAAACTTTCTAGTGTATGGTGATTATTGAGTGTTTATGAATGGTTATGTAGCAGATGTGTAAATAAATATATCTTGTTGAGTAGAAGATGTCACAGGAGAGAATTCATGAAAATGAAAACCACAGGCATTACAAAAAAATTAAATGATTGAACTTATATTTGTCTATGGATAGTGTTATTATAATTATACACAATTAGATCTGATGTTCTGAAACACTCTTCAAGAACAATTCAAAACACCACACTAGATGTCCAGAGGTTATCAACTAGAGGCCTGTTGACAGGTTATTAGAAACACATTGTTTGACAATTTCTATTTGATTGGCTATAGTCAGGATACATATTCTCCCCACCTGCTATAGTTCTCACCAATTGCTATTGTATTAAATAAAACATGTTTTATTCATTTATAAATATCTTCTGCCTGGTCTGTGAATACAGCTGAGTATGTTTGGTTCAGTGACCTTGGCATTTCAATGTAATGCCATTTTATTTGATTTTTTAATTCTTTTTTCCTCTATAGAAACAAATGTATGTAATTAGATTGACACATAATATAAGCAGAGCTCCTTTGTCTCTTAATTAGTAGTCTTTTCAGTTAACATTATCTTTGAACAAGGTAAGCCAATTGCATTAACTGTTTAGTGTTCTCCCAGCCTGGCTATGAAAACTTTGGTATATATGATATACTTTTGAAATGCATGCATATTCAAAAGTTTATTTTAAAAGTTTATAGAAAATAATGTTAAGCAGAACATAAAACAGATTTTAAGATTATAGATAAAATTATTTTCTTTTCAAAATATATGATGTCAAAATTATTAGTAGGAAGTATTTTAAAATGTCAACAATGGTTATATTATGACTATCTCTACATTTCTCTGCTTTCTTGATTATCTTTGGAGACCAGGTTGAGTAAAAAAGAAAGGTCATTTTGCATAAACAAATAGAAAAATATTTATTCCATAAAAATGTAGAATGAAGGTGGTGTTAAGAGAATTTTTGAATTGTAAAGATAGCTCAAAAGGCTATGAAAGCTAGGCTTCTGGCTAAATAAGGTAGAGATAAGCCATAATTTTTATGTTTTTATCTATGTGTATTCTACTTGCAAATAGTAAAGAATTGGCTATGCCTCTTCTGGAGAGTAGATCAACTATTGAGCTGTGAGGGCTTCTCACATACGTAGTACACGGACTTGGGGAAAATTCACTCTTCAGTGGCACTGTTACTTACAGCTGTGCTCCCTGTCTCATCAGGGACTAGGCTGTAAACAAATAGCTTTTCCATGATGTCATTCTAAAATTATTGACATAGAAAATATTCTGCAATATTTTAATACTCTTTGTAAGGGGCATATCATAAATTAGAAGGATCAACAATTAATTATAGAGTCAAAGAGAAATTAGAGTATTATGATAGTTCAGAAATGATACAATTGTCAACATTTCCATTGAGTACGTTAAGATACGTTAAAAAGCAAGTAGGACCCTTATTTTTTCAGTCCTTGAAATTTTTGTATTTTTTTCTATTCTAAAATACAAATAAAATCATTATCTGATGACTGAAATTAATTACATCTTTTGCTATTTTTTTTTTTTTTGAAACAGAATCTCACTTCATCACCTAGGCAGGAGTGCAGTGGTTTGATCTCTGCTCACTGCAACCTCCACTTTCTGGGTTCAAGCAATTCTCATGTCTCAGCCTCCTGAGTAGCTGGGACTACAGACATTTGCCACCATGCCCTCCTAATATTTTTTATTAGTTTTATTTATTTTTCATTTTTGGTAGAGAGCAGGTTTCCCCATGTTGGCCACACTGGTCTAGTACTTCTGGCCTCAAGCTATCCCACCTGCCTTGGCCTCTCAAAGGACTGGGATTACAGGTGTGAGCCACTGCAGCCAGCCACATCTTTTACTCTTTAATGTGTGAATGCAAATGAAACATGTAAATATATTTTGATGACACAATATGGAAGAGAAATTATATACTTCATTAAAAAAGTACTAATATAAAAAAATTCCTAATTAAATGATTTTGCTTTCTCAGTCATTAGTGAAAATAATTAGTGAGCAGAGAAATATAACACCCTCTTCTTTGGGTTGATTTTCATATCCCCATGAAAAGATTGAAGTCTCCCCAGTGTGATCAGCCTCACAGTGTTTTGAGAAACACTGTCCCAGTTAGACAGAAAATCAGGTAATTGCAAGAACAATTTGCAATCCCCAGATGATTTCAAAAACAGAAGTAGACTGGAAGATATATTATGTAAAGTGACAAAATATAATTACTGCATGAGAGGGCTTTGTTTTGTGAAGCTGCAGTCTTTAAAAATATAAGGGCGAAGTGAATCACTCTCAGCTTGCTTTCTATCTCTGAACCTGTATCTGTTTTTATTCTCTGTGATCAGACTGAAGCTGAGAAATAATGTTCCTTTTTATAATTGATGTCAGAAATCACAGTAATGAAACTACACATGTGGCCGTTAATCTTTTGGAGATCTATATTCCACACTAGTAGGAGCACTTTGCATATTGCTGATAATTTTGGTGAAAACATATTAAGTCATAAATGTAATGTGATCACAAGGAATTTTTTTCTTAAATACTTTTTGGCTATTTGATAACAAATCTATCAATTATGTTGAGTATTTTGACTTGACATTTCACTTCTAGTTTGGAATTAAGCTATTTTAAGACTGAGGTCTTCTGACTCAGCCTGTCCAATCATGGATTTATTCCTGTCATGTAGCTTTGACTTTGGTATTTATGCATGGATTAAGTTTGTATTTTCTAAGGAATTGAGCAGTAATTTCCCAAGGAATCTGAGGGAGACTCCACTGGTGTTTTACATCTGATATTTCCTATTTCGGTTAATCAATATTTTCTAATTTTGATTTGAAGCTACATCACTGAAGATTATTTGTAATGGTTCAAAGTGGCACATATGATTTAAACACACAGTTTTTAGGGTTTGACATGGTGAAATTTTATTCTTATTTAATTTCTGATACACTCTTACCTTCTCTAATAGTCATAGTATATTAACAAAAGCAATTTCATTATTTGAGACTTTTAATAATTTAACTGGAAAATCAAATGCATTGTTTTGGAGGCATCTTACAAAATACTTAGGGTAAAATATTATTTTTAGTGGAATAAATGATGGCTCCTCAGTTCCATGTCTGTCTTTAGTGTATTTATTTGCGAATTTAACAAACATGCTTTTCAAAGAAACATAGACCCTCATCTTCAAATTGAACCAACGGACAAAATTTGGTGGTAGGTAGAATGAGATAGCATTTTAGAATTGTAGAATTAACTAACTCGAATAATGTATTATTATAAATAAAGTATTATGAGATAGATTAAGTTACATAAGTAAAAATCACTCTCACACTGTTTATTTTATTTTTTAGTTTTCTGTTATTCATGTACATAATTTAAAGAGTTAAAATACCCCCAAAGTCTTAGAACCTCAAAACTGCATTTACCCTTTTCCATCTCTCTTCACCCCAGAATCTGCAGAACCTGACATTTCCAACTCTTTGCATCTCCTCGTATTTACTTCTGTATCATTCATAAAATACTTGCTACTTCTTGATTTTTAAAAATGTAGACAAAATACAATTTTAGTTTGAAGACAAGGATTTCTCTCTTGTATCCCTTGCTCCTCACACTCTCCTCCCTCTATCTCCCAGTATAGTTATATTAAAATTATTTGTCAAACCAATGTTTATATTATAGTGACTTTGTAGATATCACATCAATCTTGTAATATGTTCTGATTGCATTTTCTTTCCTGTATAATTTTTTGGCTTTTCTTGATGGTGTTAATGGCCCCTTGTTCTGCCCTTTGCCTGGTTTTCTATATACTTATTACTTGTTTTTTAGAGGCTTTGGAGACTTTCCTCAAATATTCGGTCATGCTAGCTATTCATTCATACTTGAGAGCAGGGCATTAAAATGAAAATGGAAAACTTTGTGTAGAACTCAGCTTAACAATTGCTCCACTTCACCGTGAGGTGATCAGACGCATACCCATTTATTTGTTTGAGAGTTAGTATTGGATAAAGCAAGGCCAGCTTTCATAAACAAATAGATCCCAAATGTGTAAAGGCTTAAATGCAACAGAAATGTTTTACTATTCACTTCTCTGGTTAATGGATTAATGTTCTCTATTTAGAGATTCAAAAACAGACTTTCTTCATCTTGCAAACCTACTGGCCACAGGGTGTTGTAGTACCCATATGGCAAAAAGGGAAAGAGCACTTAGAAGAGGACATACTACTTTTTCCATCCTGGGCCTGGAACTGACACACATCTGTTCAAACTACAATGGCCAGAATAGTTCAAGGTTATATATTTAGTACAAATTGAGACAGGAAATGCAGTCTCAGCCTAGGCAACTGGTTTCCAATGACAACTCTATGTCGTGGAAGAGTATTAATTTTGTTGGCAGCTAGCTATCTATGGCACAGAAATTTTCTCAAAGTGTCAGCACCTGTAGGTCCTTGCTCAGGGCAAGCCTTGCTCAGTGCTGGCCGATATTGCATATTTAGTAAATGAATAGTCAGTGCTTCTTAAACAATGGACATACAAATATATGGTAGAATACAGATTCTGATTCTAGATACCTAATGTAGAATTTGAGTTTCTGAATTTCTAACAAGGTCTCAGGAATCATTAATTCTGCTAGTCCATGGAACATACTTTGAGTAGCAAAGACCTAGGTTGCAACACTCTGCCTCCATCTATTCCTTTCCTTTCTTAGTACAGAGCTTTCTATTGCATTCCTCCAGAGAATACACATCATCTTTAATGCCAGAGTGTAGGAAGGTACTCTCCCAGTTGAGGGTAGTGGGGGAGGACCCCTAGTAATCCACTGGCTTCCTTTGCAGCTTTTCTTTCTTTCTTTCTTTTTCCCTTCCCTTCCCTTCCCTTCCCTTTCCTTCCCTTCCCTTCCCTTCCCTTCCCTTCCCTTCCCTTCCCTTTTTCCCTCCCCTCCCCTCCTCTCCCCTCCCTTCCCCTCCCCTTCCCTTCCCTTCCTTTCCTTTGATAAGGAGTCTCACTCTGTCACCAGGCTGCAGTGCGGAGGCACCATCTCGGCTCACTGCAACCTCCAACTCCCTGGTTCAAGTGATTCTCCTGCCTCAGCCTCCTGAGTAGCTGGAATTATAGGCACGCACCACCATGCCCAGCTAATTTTTGTATTTTTAGTAGGGATGGGATTTCACCAGGTTGGCCAGGATGGCCTCGATCTCCTAACCTTGTGATCTGCCTGCCTCGGCCTCCCAAAGTGCTAGGATTACAGGCGTGAGCCACCTATGCGGCTTTTCAAATAGACTTCCCAAAATCAGCTCCCCTGCTCGCCTGCCTTCAGAGAGGGCTTCTACTTCTTGAGGTTTGTAGAATTCTGCAGTGCACATCAACTTGTTTCTCTTAGACATGTAAGGGGAAGAAAGTAATATATTTTCCTCACCCGTCACAAGGCTTAAGTCTGACACCCCTATAACAAAAGAAAGATTAACAAGAGAAAAGCACATCACTTTACTTAATATACGTTTTTATGAGACAAAGAGGCTTCAAAAATGAAGACTGAAAGACTCAGAGGAAATCGTGTTTTGTTACAGACAATCATGCAGGAGTGTGACTGGAGACAAATAATGATAAATGAAAATAATAATAAATTTAATATAAATTTAAATAAAACAATAATAATAAATAATAAAAACAAACAAAAATAGAAATAATAAATTGAGAGAACTTTGTAAGGTCTGTTTACTCAGATTCTTCTTGGCTTCTGGGTATAGAGCAGGACCCCTCTGCAATGAGGATCTTAGGACCTATTTTCAAGGCAAGTAGGTAAGAGAGACTTGTATGACCATGTGTCAGGGGAAAAAGGTGGGAGAAGGTCAGAGAGAGAACTTTCTGTTCCTGTGTTTTTCTCAATTTGTTTTCAGTATTCAATACTCAGTATGTCAATATGCCATATTTTGGGAGCATCGTGTTCTGAATCCTGAGCTACTTAGATTTCTATTATATTTGCTCTCATAGTTACTACTAACCTAATCAATTTATAACTTCCAAAAGCCTGTTGACATCTCTTGTTCTAATCTCTCTAGTTGAATACTTTAAAAAATAGATATCTTACTGTCATTTTAGCGGAATTGCAAAAGGGAATAGAGTTAAAGTCTTTCTATTATATAATTAATTATGAAAAACTAAAAATATTAATTGCTTGGAATATAACAATACCAGAAAAAAACTACTGGATAAAAGAAAAAAAAAACTAGAACAGCTGATTGCTTATTTTGGCTACATAATTTTTCACACATGGCTTCAATGAATTTTCTTTCATTTGTACTACATTACCCTGAGTACTTGTCTGTTATGAATGTGGGATCGCTATCACTCTTTTCTGTTAGTGAGATTCCTTTGTCTTTGTAGTTCCAGGTTAGAATTTGCCAGTGAGAAGTTGCATGAGGTATAGCAGTCAGAAGTAAAGAGCAAGCTTTTTCTTTTTTAAATTGAGGTAAAATTTAATTACTGTGAAATGTATAATTTGATGAGTTTTTTCATATGTATACATCCATGTAATAACAACTCGATCACAACCTAGAATAATTCCATCACTCCACAAAGTCCTCTGGTGTCTCCTCCCAGTCAATTTCTACTCCATAGGCATCCAAACTTTGAATTACCGTATAGATGGGATTTTTTTTAACTTCACATAAATAGAATAATACAGGATATACATCTAAGTCTAACGTCTTTCTCTTACTTCAATGTTTTTGAAATTCTTGATGTTGTTACATGTACAACATTTTCCTTTTATTATTAAAGTATTATCTATTATATTAATGTTCCATAATTTACATTATAATACTTTAATGCACAGATATTAATATTCTTGTACAATTTCTCTGGACATATTTTCATTTATTTTGGGTAAATAGTTAAGAGAGTAATTGTTCAGAGGATAAATATATTATCTTTATAAGAAGCAGCCAAATAATATTTTATCTCTACCAGCAATGTCTGACAGTTCCAGTTGCTCCACATTTTCAACCAATTTAGTGTTGTCCATTTTAAACTTTTACCTAATCAAGTGTGTATAAAGTTGCTTCAGTGTGGTTTTAATTTACATAATTTGAAGACTAATGATGTTCAATCAGTTGTCATATGCTTATTTGTTATTTGCATAGCTTCCTTTTAACAATTTGATATCCTTCATGTACAGTAGAACTCACTGTTTTTTAGCATACAGTTCTGTGATCTGAGAAATGCATAAAATCATGTAAACATCATTAAAATCAATATATAGAACAGTAGTGTCACCCCCCTCAAAATTTCCCTGTGCTCTAGTCAATTTGCTCCTCAATCTTCATGCCCTAGCAGTCACTGATTTGTGTTGTGCCCCTATAGGTTTTCCTGTTCCACAATATAATATAAATTAATCATACAATATATAGTTTTTGGGGACTGCCTTCTCTCACTTGACATAATGCATTTGAGATACATCTGTGTTATTTCACAAATCAGTAATCTGCACCTTTCATAGCTGGGTAGATTTCTGTTGTACAGACGTACCATAGTTTGCTTATCGATTCCCCTAGTTGAGGGACAAGTTTATTGTTTTTACCTTTGGAATTATGAATAAAGGTGCTAGAAATATTTATGTATAGTTTTTAATATAAATATAAGTTTTTATTTCAACTTGGGTGGAATCCTACGGGTGGAATAAATTACTGGGCACATATTAAGTATGTTTTATTTTATAAGAAACTCCAAACTGTTTTCTATAGTCATTGTATCATTTTGTATTACCACCAGTGAAGTACAAGAGTGCCAGTTGCTCTACCCCCTCACTATTGTTTGCTATTGCCAGTTTTTTTGTTTAAATTTAGATGTTTTAATAGGCCAATAATAGCAGATCATTGTGCTCTTAGCTTGCATTTCCCTAGTGACTGAAGATGTCAAATATTTTTTCATATAGTTAACTTTTTGTCTGTGAGAGATGTCTATTGAATTCTTTGCACGCATTAAAAAATTAAGTTGTTGGTTTTCTTATTAATAAATTTTGAGAGTTCTTTGGAACTCTTAAAATGTTTTTTTGAGAGCAAAAGTTAATAATTTTGATAAAGTCCAATTTACCAATGTTTAAGTGAATTGTGATTTTGTTGTCTTATCCAAGAAATCTTTGCTTAATCAAAGTTCACAGAGATTTTTCTTTTGTGTTTTCTTCTGGAATCTTTTAGTTTTACTGTGTCTGTGGTCCATTTTGAGTTAAGTTTTGTATATGGTGAAAGGTGTAGTTTGAGACTTATTTCCTTTTTCTAGGCTCTCCTCCTTTTCTCTTTACCTCCATCTTTCTTCTATCCTTCTCTCCTTTTTTTAGTCTTTCTTTTATTTTGTTTGTTTGTTTATATCCAGTTTTTGTAGTGCCATTTGTTAAAAAAACAATATTTTCTGTACTGAATTAACTTTTTCCAAAAGGTAATTTGCCATACATGTGTGATTCTATTTCTGGAATCCCTATCTATTCTATTGGTCTGTGTCTGTGCTATGCCACAGTAGTCATGTGGGACTGGAATTTTCCTTACTGAGAGGGTTTTAATTATAAATGTAACTTCTTTCATTGACGTAGGACAGTTCAGATTAGCTATTTCTTTTTGAATACCTATGGGTAATTTGTGTCATTCAAGGGGTTGGGCTATTTCATCTACTTATTTGAATTTGTGATCAGAGGGTTTTTTCAGAATACTCCATTGTTATTAATGCCTCTAAAGCCTGTGGTGGTATCTCCTCTTTCATTCCTGATATTTGTAACCTTTGTCTTCTCTTTTCATTTTTCTTGTCTGCTTTTCCAGAAGCTAATCAATGTTATTGGTATTTTTGAAGAACTACCTTCTGTTTTCTCTGATTTTCTATTTATTTTTTTGCTCTTATTTTTGTTGGTTTCTGTTCTTGATCACGCACTTCCCTCTTATTTCTTTGGACTTGAATTGTTCTTCTTTTTCTATTTTATTAAGGTGGAAGATTAGTCATTGATTTGAGATATTTTTCTTTTACAATATAAACATTTAGGTTTCTCTCTATGCTCTCGTTTAGCTGCATCTCCTAAACTTCAGCATGTTGTTTTCTTCATGCAGTTTAAAATGTTTTTAATCTGCCATGTGACTTCCTCTTAAATCCATGGGTTACTTGGAAATATGTTATTTGATTTTCAAATACTGAAGTGTTTTACAGATATCTTTCTGTTATTTATTTCTAGCTGAAACCCACTACTATCTGAGAACATACTCTATATATTTCAATTCTTTCAAATTTCTTAAGATTTGTTTTATGAGCCAGAATATGGTTTATCTTGGTAACTGTTCAGCATAAACTTGAAAAGAATGAATATTTGCTTTTCTTGGGTGAAGTGTCCTATAAATGTCAATTAGGTTAAGTTGTCCAATAGTGTTGTTCAGGTCTTCTATATCCTTACTGATTTTCTGTCATCTTGTTCTATTGATTACTGAGAGAGGAGTGTTGAACTCTGGTGATGGTATTAGATACAGTAGGGCCTTGTAGACTAGGTTACTCTGAGGAAAATTGAAAACTATTAGAGAATTTCGGGCAGTGCAGAGATATAATGTGCCATATATTTTAAAAGAAAAACTCTGGCTGCTGTAAAAATAGATTCAAGGGAATTGAGGATTGAATCAAAGACACTTGTTAGAAGGTTATTTCAATTGCCCATGTTAGAAAAGAAAGATGACATATACCATGATGGAAGTGGTAAAAATAGTTAGATTTTTGATATTCTACAAAAATAAAGTCAGCATCATTTGGAAATAAATTGGTTGTAGGATGTGAGTGAAAAGAAAATCAAAGATGAGACCAAAGTTTTTGTTTTGAATAACTGTAAATCCATTGCTATTAATAGATCTGGGGAATGATTTGGACAAAATAGGACTTATAGGAATTTTGTAGGTATTCAGTGTTGTAAGCTAATTTGAAATTCAAGAAATCATTTGGGTATATGAGTCTGAAACGGCAGGGAAAGGCAGGGCTGAGATACAAATTTGAGGGTTATCAATACATATTAATAGATGTGTGTTGAGACTAGATGATGTGAGCAGATAGTTTAAAATGAAGAGAAGTACAAGAACAGAGCTCTGAGGCTCTGCATGATGAAGAAATTAGAGAAATGTTTTTAATAAAGAAGAGATTTATTGCCTCTCATGTTCCTTAAAAGGTTAAACATAATGATAATTGAATAAAAATGACCCCTAGATTTAGCAACATGGGGTTCTTGGTGACTTCAGTAAGAGTTGATTACTTTCACTATATTTGTGAGGGCAAGGGTCCAGTTTGTAATAGCTTTAGGGAAGAATTAAAAGATAGAAAGTTGAGGGAGCCAATAAATTAAGTGTAATACAAAATAGATAAATGCGTTGGGGAAAGGAATTAAAGAACTTTTAAAATGAGAGAAATATTGCATATTAATATGGCAAAGGAGAGGATATGGTAGAAAGACAAGGACAAATTATAATTCAGGAGAGAATGAGGATATTTGAGGAAGCAAATCTTGAGCAGGCAGGAGGTAGTGGTTTATGGTTCACCACTGGGAAGCAGGCTTTTTCCAAGGACAAAGTTTAGTTCAAAGCAACAGAAGAGAAGACAGGTGCAGGTAAATCGGTAAATATAGTAATGGGAATTTGTGAAAATTATCTTTTGATTGCTTATATTTTCCCAGTGAAATAAGAATCAATAATTTCCGTTGAGTGAATGTGTGGTGGCACTATGTTCTGAATGTTTGTGTCCTCCCTCAAATTCATGTGTTGGAATCCTAATTCCCAAGGTGATGGTCTCAGGAGGTGAGGCTTTTGGCTGGTGATTAGGCAGGAAGATGGCAAAATGGCACTCTCATGTATCGAATTAGAGCCTTCATAAAAGAGGCCCAAGGGAACTTGGTGGCCCTTTCCTCCAATGAAAAAGCATCAGGGAGGCACCTTCTAGGAACTGAAAAGTTGGCCCTTATCAGAAACCAAATCAGTCAGTGCCTTGATCACAAACTTCTCAGTCTTCAGAATTGTGAACAATAAATTTCTGTTGTTTATAAGCCACCCAATATACAGTATTTTATTACAGCAGTCCAAATGGACCAAGACAAGTCTTTTGATATTTAAAAAGAAAAGGGAATAAATGAAATACTTATCTGGAAGGGTCATAGATTAAATGGCCTAGAGAATTGTCCTGCGTGTCCAGAAAGCATTACAGACCATTTTAAGGGAAGCTCTTAAATATCAACAAATGTGACCAGTTTGCATGGCCACTGATTTTCTCCATCCATGGATAAAGAGAAGAAATAGGTTGAGAATTTAGTCTTATTAAGGACCTGGGGGTTATTGAAAGGGGAAGAATGGGAAAGTGGCAAGACAGTTGAGAGGACAGGCAAGTGAGGGATTTTAAATTTGATTATAAATTTCAAGCTATAGAAACGGGATAATGACATGAATAGTGTGAATGCTTGTGAAAATTCAGTAAGATAAATGGATTGTAATTCTGGATAGGGTGGAAGAAATGGGGAGGAGGACTGGAGAGCTTGAGCTGTAAAGATAGAAAGTGATGACTGGAGAGTGGTAGGTTTGAAACAGACTATGGGGTTGGGTTACTTTGATTAGTAAAGACAATGTTTACAATATGAATATGGTAGTGAGTGACTGTGGTGGAGTTAGAAAAGAATTATCTTAGAAATTAAGAGACCGGCCGGGCACAGTGGCTGACGCCTGTAATCCCAGCACTTTGGGAGGCTGAGACAGGTGGGTCACGAGGTTAGGAGATCGAGACCATCCTGGGTAACATGGTGAAACCCCGTCTCTACTAAAAAATACAAAAAAAAAATTAGCTGGGCGTGGTGGCGGGTGCCCGTAGTCCCAGCTACTCAGGAGGCTGAGGCAGGAGGATGGTGTGAACCCAGGAGGCGGAGCTTGCAGTGAGCCAAGATCTCGCCACTGTACTCCAGCCTGGGCAATGGAGCAAGACTCTGTCTCAAAAAAAAAAGAAAGAAATCAAGAGACCAGTACATGAAGAAAATTATCTTTGTGATTTGATATTAACAGAAAAAAGTAGAGGAGTAGTTTTAAAGACAGCAATTGTGAGTCAGGTGTCAAATCTTCAAGGGATGGGGAGAAAATGACTTGGGTCATTTGAACTTAGGGTCTTTAGAGAGAAAGAGAAGATAATACATTAGAATTGACAATTAGAATAAGATGAACATCGACTACATCTCCAGGCCCAGTAGTTAGAGGTGGTAAGAAAGGAGACAAACAGCAGTTAAGTGAGCTGTGTGAGAAGCCAGAGGGCAGTAGAGCAGGAAAATGGCAGGAATACTCAGAAAAGTTTGAGAATATAGTGAGGTCTAGAAACCAAAAAATAGAAAGGCTTCAAGAGTTGGGAAAGGGAGAAAAAATAGATAGAAAAAAGAGGAATTAGAATCTGGGGTATGAGGAATAACCTGGAGACCTGAGATTCCTAGTGATTAATACAAAAAGAGACAAAGTTTAATTATTCTCATATGGCAATCCAATTTTCTCAGCATCATTTGTGGATAAGGTGTTCTTTTCCTAGTGTACGGTTTTTTGATTTTGTCAAAAATCAGTTGGCTGCACGTATACAACTTATTTCTGGGTTCTCTATTTTATTATGTTGATCTATGTATCCATTTTTATATCAGTACCATGCCGTTTTGGTTACTATAGGCTTGCAGTTGGAGTCAGGTAGGTGGGTATGTAAATTAGTATAACTTCTATGGAAAGAAGTATGAAGAGTTCTCAGAGAACTAAAAATTAAAAACCACTATTTGATCCAGTAATCCTACTGCTGGGCATTTACCCAAAGGAAAATAAGTCATTATATCAAAAAGTTATCTGCACTTATATTTTTATCACAGCCCTATTTACAATAGCAAAGATATGGGCTCAGCCTAAGTGTCCGTCAGTGGATGACTGGATAAAGAAAATGTGGTATATATACACAATGGAATACTATTCAGCCATAAAAAAGAATGAAATAATGTTTTTTGCAGCAACATGGATGTACCTGGAGGCCATTATCTAAAGAAAAAAGTCAGACACAGAAAGACAAACACTGCATGTTCTCACTTATAGGCAGATGCCAAGTAACACATGGACATACAGTATGAAATGATATTGAATATTCAGAAGGTTGGGGGTCTGTGAGGGAGCGGATTATGAGTAATTACTTAATGGATACGATGTACATCATCCCAGTTTGAGTATGCTAAGAGCCCAGACTTCACCCATGATCTGGTTTGGCTGTGTCCCCACCCAAATTTCATCTTGAATTCCCACGTGTTATTGGAGGGACCTGGTGGGAGGTCATTGAATCATGAAAGCAGGTCTTTCCCATGTTGTTCTCGTGATAGTAAATAAGTCTCACAAGATCTGATGGTTTTACAAAGGGGAGTTTCCCTGCACAAGCTCTCCTCTCTTGTCTGCTGCCATGTGAGATGTGCTTTTCACCTCCCACCATGATTGTGAGGCTTCCCCAGCCACATGGAACTGTAAGTCCATTAAACATCTTTCTTTTGTAAATTTCCCAGTCTCAGGTATGTCTTTATCAGCAGCATGAAAATGGACTAATACAACCCCTTAACAAAATTGGGCTTATTACCCTTAAATGTATACAGACAGAAAACAGTGATAAAGGTTATAATTAGTTTAGGCCCAATGATTCCAAATAGATAGCGATGAAGTTCAGAGAAAGAGGAAACGGCCTTATGCCTGTAATCCCAGCACTCTGGGAGGCCGAGGAGGGTGGATCACAAGGTCAGGAGATCGAGACCATCCTGGCTAACACGGTGAAACCCCGTCTTTACTAAAAATACAAAAACTTAACTGGGCATGGTGGCAGGAGCCTGTAATCCCAGCCACTCGGAAGGCTGATGCAGGAGAATGGTGTGAACCCAGGAGATGGAGCTTGCAGTGAGTCAAGATTGCACCACTCGCACTCCAGCCTGGGCAACAGAGCGAGACTCTGTCTCAAGAAAAAAAAAAAAAGAGAAAGAGGAAATGGCATTAGAGATTGGGTCATATAAGAGGAAGTTCTGGACTGGTCCTCTCTAGTGGAGGTCTACAGAGGGTAAGTCTAACTTTGAGTGTGTCCAGGAAATTTATGAAGGAAATTAAATAATGAACCTGGTATGAGAAAGAGAATTTAGGTAATGCACAATTCAGAAACCCCTGATATTGTACTCATGCTATATAAATTACACATCTTTCAGTTTATATTTAATATATTTTCTTTACAAAGGTGAATATTATATTTCATTAAGAAATTATATTTTCTAAATGTGGCTAATTTATAACACTTATAATTTAATTTATAACATTTTATAAATTATTTTATTTTATAACATTTGTGGATGATTTTGAAAATGATACAATGTTTCTAAAGATATGTAATCTTGTGTAAAATATAGGCTGAAACTCTTCCAAAACCTAAATCATCACTGATCCATCAATGTCTGCTGTGTAAGTTGGTTATTAAAAAATAAATACATCATAAATTCTGTGAGCAAAGTTAATAACAAATATAAGGGCTGTGGCAGGAGCCAGACCAGCCTCTCTTCTTCTGATTAAATGAGAGAGATTGATTTAAAATTTATACTATCAAGCAAAAGGCAATTTCTATATAATCCCCAGGCAGTTAGTTACACATTAGTGAGAACACAGCCGTGTTCCAAGTCTCTCCATTATACACACTTACTTTGAAATTGTTAGTTCATTTCATCATCAATCACCTAGTCTTTCATTCAGGAAACATAAACTAGCAATGCAGTTCATTTGTGGAACACTTTTCATACTTTGCAAAATGTGAAACTGAATTATTCACATTATTAAATTCAGCTTTATTTTTCACAAGGGAATTGTAAACACGTGTTAAGGAGAATCACTAAAGCGCTCAGGCAGAGGGTCAACATAGAAATTAT
Source organism: Symphalangus syndactylus (assembly GCF_028878055.3). Classification (NCBI taxonomy): domain Eukaryota; kingdom Metazoa; phylum Chordata; class Mammalia; order Primates; family Hylobatidae; genus Symphalangus; species Symphalangus syndactylus. The sequence goes on from NC_072428.2 coordinate 115,144,834, forward strand.
TGATTCTTCCCTAAGCACAGTACTCTGAAATGATGATTTTTAGTTGTAAACTGTCTTTTTCTTTTCTCCTAATGTAAATGAGAAACTGTGGTTAAAACCAGATTTTCTAAGCATTTAAGACAATGAAGTTAATATATTGCAAAAAAAAAAGCAATCTCTCATTTCCTCTTTATCATTTGTAACTGCTTCTTCAGTTTTTTTGTTTGTTTGTTTTTACAGAGTCTTGCTTTGCCACCAGGCTGGGGTGCAGTAGTGCGATCTCGGCTCACTGCAACCTCCACTTCCTGGGTTCAAGCGATTCCCCTGCCTCAGCCTCCTGAGTAGCTGGGACTACAGGCGCGCGCCATCATGCCCAGCTATTTTTTCTGTATTTTAGCAGAGACAAGGTTTCACCATGTTGGCCAGCATGGTCTCCATCTCCTGATCTCATGATCCAGCCCTCTCGGCCTCCCAAAGTGCTGGGATTACAGGCGTGAGCCACAGTGCCCGGCCTATTTAGTTTTTTTAAGACGGATTTCTGAAGCACACAGCACATAGCACACAGACAAAATGAAAGCTTATGTAAATTCTAGAACACTCAAATAAAAGGTAGAATATTTTAATTATGTAAAACACTTTCTATCATTTAGAGGCTTGACTTTTCCCATTATTAATTTAGATTAGTTTTAAAAATATTCCAAATAATTTATGTACTTATAAATTTAATAATCAGTTTGACAAAATTTGAAAAAGAATACATTCAAGTCATACTTGGGTATGTAGGGGGAAATGTTTCCAAAGAATCAACTGAGGAGATTTTTTCTCTTTAACAATTGCTTTATATTGAAATTTTTTCCTATATTGCGTTTTTTTTTCTTTGCACTGCTGATCTAACTGCTTGCTGGCATATCCATTATATTTTATAGTCACTTCAAATAGCAAAAGGATTAGTTGCATATAATTTTCGTCACTTCTTCTCCTGGACTTGAAACCAGTTCCCCCTGATTGCTTCATTTTAATAGCCTACACATTACACTAGAACACTCCAACATCACATTGGTGAAAGGTGACTGTGACCAATGGAGAAGGCAAATTAAAGACCTTGAAAATGATACTGTGTACACAAGAGAAAACTACTTTCCTTGGTGGAGAAGCATGAACAAACAAAGTCACAAACATCTGGAAAATAGAAAGGTATTATAGGGAGAAAAAGAAAACAGAAAAGTTTTTATTGAGACCCATGCCGTTATTGCAAACTTCCAAAGTTAGTTTGTCAGCCACATTTGTGAGATTACAAAACATATTTTCAAGGGCAGAAAAATGCTTTTATTGGCATATTTTTCTATTTGAATAGAATATATATCAGCAGTCACATCTTCCATTATTCTAAATTATAGTCTAGTGACACTTTTGAGGATAATGATCACATTAACATAATCCTAAATTCATTTTAAAAATACACCACCCTCAATGAAATATGTCTTTGTGAAAGCAACACAAATGTTTTATTTTTATTTTTTTAAGACTGAATAAATAAGGCTGTTTAATCCTGTGCAGACATGAGCAAAATGTTGTTGTTGGGTTATTTTTTTCCTTTTTCTTTTTCTTTCTTACTTTTATTTTTCAAAAATGTCATATATTCTTTCCTTAAGTGACTCGGATGGTTCTATAGCTCAAAAGAATACATCAGCTTTATTTGCAAGCAAAATGCCTAAACTCTGGCTATGTCCACTGGAAGTCAAAGGATACATCAAATATTCAAAGTTATATTTTTTTGCTTCTCAACAATTCCATGAAAACCTTAAAATTTCTATTTGATTATTCAAAATAGGAGGCAGAGCATTTAATGGTGGGCTCTATTGTTAAAGCAAGATCAGTAACTTTTCAGCCCTGACTGCCAGAAGAAAACCAAAAGTATAGTTGGAGGAGGAAGAGAAAAAAGAATGAAAACAAAATCAAAAAAAGGAAAGTAAGACAGTATGAGAAGTAGAAAAAGTAAATGACTTTTTCAGTATGTTAATAAGTGAACGACACAAAGGTATCATGAAGGAACATGAAAGAGTGCCACTGAGATCACTTCAATCATTTGTATATGATACCAGCTCATTCACCCACAAACTTTCATGGTGGGACCAGTATTAGCAGACTCTGCTGCATCAATAGAAGGAGCTTGGTTTCTAGGCTTTTAAGCTTCTACTTGATAAACAACCACACAAACAAACAAAATGTCCTAAGGTAGGCAAGAACAGGGCTTAATACAAGTAAAAATGCAATTGACATCAATGACTGAAAATCTAATTAGAGTAAAAGTTAAAAAAGACACAATTGGGAGCTGGAAAAGTTAAAATCTGGAATGCAACCAGCAAAAATGAGAGAAGATTGAGTTTGAAAAGCATGGTGAAACAAATAAGCACTCTTTAAGATGGAATGACTGCTTTGAACAAAGCATGGGTTAGCATAGAAAGTCAGTTGTCAAAGCTGAAATTTATCACTCATATTTCATCAGCAACTAATTCTCACAAGGAACTAGAGAACTTTAAAGAAATTAAAAAAAAACACACACACTTAATGTGAGGGAAGTGCAGAATTCATTGGTCTCTCTGAAGTCATAATATCCAATGGCTGAGGTGATCAGGAAAAAGAACATGTCAGTTTAAAAATTTGCAAAACAATTAATTACTTGATATATTTAGGGGAAAAAGTGACAAATCTTTTCTAATTCAATTTTTAAAGTTTTTTTTTTCAGTTCAAGCAAGGATCACTTTTAGGTTACCATTAAGAATTATTTGATATGGCATAATAGTACAATTTACTGGAAAACAAAAAATAAGCTAATTCAATTTTTCAATTAAGTAGGTACTAAATATCTACTGTATAATTTACTTTTTCCTTAGAAGTATAAAATCAACTATATTCCTAAACTCAAAGAAAGAGTAATAGGAGACGCATAATTTGGTTTACTGTAAAAGTGAGTCAAATATTTTGAAAACAAGTTAAAAAAATCTCTTTTGGTTAGATTTTTAAAACTCAAGGAGAAAATTTTGAAAATCAATAAAAATCTATAAATATTAAAAATCATTATGTTCAATTATTTCAGATAAATTAATCATAATTGAGGCCTTTACTATATTTGCAATTTTATTATGTGACACAAAGTTGTAAAGAATTAAGAAATGGCATGAGTAAGAAATAAAAGCTCCATACTTATCCTTTCAAATGGACAACAGATAATGTGCAAAGCTATTGTTGAATGATAATATTAACTTTAGAGGGCATGCATTAAGGCAGTTGTCATACTTGGAAGAGTTTGAAAATTATTTTATCCTACCTACACATAAAATATCTCCCATGTACAATTCCCAGCACTCCAAAGCTTACCAGGCAAAAGAGCATGGTGTTTAAGTATGGAGGATATGCTACAATCGTGTTAGGTGGATTCACTGTTTTGCTTATTTTTCTCTTCTCATTTGTCTCATTTATGGAGTTTGAACCACAAAAGAGCTCTCCTCATAGACTTATTGTAATGACTAAATGAATAAATCTATAGCTCAAATCATGAGCAAAGGAAGTTCATTATAAACATTTAGATATTATGTGAAGTAGTATAGCTATACTATGAAGATAATGGGAATTTTGCAAAATTTGCACTGCTTTACTATATAGCCACTTATAAGTTCTCCATCATATGATATATAAGAGTTTTTTATTTTTCTTTATCTGTCTTGGAATACAGACAATTCTGGTATAAATTTATTTTAATTTAGTCTTGAGAGTCACCCCTGTGGCTGCAAATTTCCTTTCCCATTTGCATCAAATGTATGAAGATTTAGGTTGTCATTTCCTACTTTTCTTCCTTGTGCGTTTTGTAATACCCAGTCAGCAGCGTGGTCACTTGTGGGTAGTTTTCACTTCAAGTCATTCAATCCCATGAGAACAAATATTTTTATAATCTTTAGCTCCTACCGTTAACAAATGTTCATGGGAAAACATGATAGCACATTAGAATGATTTGCATATGTTGAGAAGATGCTAAGTTAAAACAATTAAATTATTATTTTAAGCAAAAAATAGCCGGTATGGGACTTAGTCCTGTCCTTTATGTAAACGTATAATTAAATTGTTAAATTTTTTCAGTGACTGTGTTCCTATGTTCAAATGTTACAATTTCTCAAACTGCTTTTATACTTCCACCCACAAACCTTAACTTCAGTAACATGTTTAGAAAGACTAGAATTAATCCACAGTGCCTCATAAGTCAACCAGGATCCTTATCTCTCACATAAATATTGATGTGAAATATTTATTTGATATTTTTAACTTCGATTTTTTTAAAAGCACGAGGAAGATAAGAAGATTCATAAATAAACACAGCAAACTTAAAAGAGAAGTTTATAAAGAAAAAAACGTACTCAATAGACATAGTTTGGTCATGTGTTGGTTAATAGTTTTGATAAGGATCACTTACAGTGAGAAATTTCTACATAGTCTGAAATATATTTGCTATTAGATTACAGTTGTATTAATTCCCTCAAAATGCCTATAATGCATTCTAAAAGGGTGTCACTGAAAATTCTCGCCTTTTAGAAGCATTAAGCAAACTTAGATTGGTGGTGAGTTGTTTGGCACAGAAAGTGACCCTGGAAATCTATTTTTGAATTTACACATAATTAATTTGTACCTTAATGATGTGTAACATAGCATGACATCTGCTGTTTTCAGCAGTGTTGCTGGATTAGTGTCAGGACTATCATTAAATATTTAATAATATTGTATATCTATGAATACAAAATCTAATCCTGATTCTTAATTCATTTTACAAAATGCCTGCTCAGAATGCTGCTCACTTTAACTCTACATGAATCAACTATCTAAAATATTCAAAGGTCCTTGTGCAAGATGGCTGACTAGAAGCAACTGGTGAGCACCTCTCTCACAGAAAGAAATCAAGATAGCAAGTAAATATCAACTCTTCAAGTAGATCACCTAAGAGAGCACATGGAATTCAACAGGGAAGTGATGGGAATCATGGAAAGCAGAGGAGAGAAAAGCCAAGCAGCCTGCTGACATGGGACCAGCCTGAAGCAGGGAGAGGCTCCCTGATGCAGGGAAGGGATGAATGGTGTATTCGGCTGAGTGAAGAGGTTCCACCTTAAGTCACTCCCACAGAGAACCATGGGACAGGTGTTTTCCGCACGGGTCTCAGATACATTGTGGCCATGAGATAGATGACAGTGTATGTCTGAATTGACAGTCATGAGCCTTGGGACAAGGAGGGATGTAATAGAGAAACAGATCACATTCCTGCCTGTCTAAGACGTGAAGCTACTGTGGTTGTCTCACCTCCTGCAGAGACCTTGGCACATTTCAGCGGGAGCTCCCCAGCCACTTCCATCAGGAATGGTGCCTATGCTCAATATTAGAGTATTTGTGGGGAAGCCAGGTGGTCTAACTCTGCCTAGCTTCCCCACAGCTAAAACTGAACAGGAAACTCAAGCACTGGGCATTCCAATGTCCAGCCCATCACCTGAAACAGCAGAGAGCACACAGTAAATAATGATCAAGTACGTACCTATCTGCATTAGTCACAGCAACCTTTTACCCATAAGGGCCACCTACTGGCATGGAGGCTGAACTGCACAACTCAATATAACACCTGCTGACGGAAATTGATAGGGCTATAGAAGCAAAGCCAAAAGACTGTACTCAACACTGCAATCATCTCTAAGGGAGGAAAAAAATTCCATTGAAATGAAAATTAATTCAAAAACAAGAATGTCAGCTTCTCCAGATGAGAAGGAAACAGCATAAAAACTCTGGCACCTTGAAAAAACTGAATGTTATGACACTATCAAAGTATTATACTAGCTCTCTAGCAATAGACCTTAACCAAAATGGAAATTCTGAAATGAAAGATATGCAGCCAACACAGGAACATCTAGATGCAGAATACAAATACTGTTAGACCTAAAAAACAGACAGCAACATAATAATAGTAGGGGACTTCACCAACCCATCGAGAGCACTAGACAGATCATTGAGGTAGAAAAGCAACAAAGCAACTTTGGACTTAAACTGGACTCTAGGGCAAATAGACCTAATGACATTAACAGAACATTTCATCCACAAATCACATAATATACATTTTCCTCATCTGTACGTAGAACAATCTCCAAAATTAACCAGATGCTTGGCCATAAAGCAAGTCTCAATGAAATAAAAAAAATAAAAATAATATCAAGTATCTCCTTGGATCACAGCAGAATAAGATTAGAAATCAATACCAAAAGGAACGTCAAAACCACCTAAATACATGAAAACTAAATAATTTGCTTCTGAATAATCTTTGAGTAAACAATAAAATTAAAAAAGAATTAATTTTTTAAATGAATAAAAATATAGACACATCTTATCTAAACCTTCAGGATTTAGCAAAACCAGTACTAAGAGGAAAGTTTACAGCATTAAATGCCTACATCAAAAACATAGGAAGATCTCAAATTAACAACCTAACATTGCACCTAAAAAAAACAGAGAACAAAACCAAACCAAACCCAAAGCTAGCAGAATAAAAGAAATAACAAATATCCCAGCAGAGCAAAATGAAATTGAGACCAAAAATATTACCCGAAGGATCAACAAAATAAAAAGTTGTTTCTTTGAAAAGATAAACAGAATTGATAGACCAATCACTAGATTAACCAAGAAAAAAAGAGAGGAGTCAAATAAGCACAATCAGAAATGGTAAAGGTGATTTTACAATGAATATCACAGAAATACAAAAGGTTATCAGAGACTACTATGAATATCTCTTTGTGTACAAACTAGAAAGCCTAGAGGAAATGGATACATTCCAGGAAACATACAAGCTCCCAAAAGTGAGCCAGGAAGAAATAGAAATCTTGAAGGTCCTCAAAATGGAAGCAGTAATTAAATTCTCCCTCCTTCCCCCCAAAAATAAGCACAGGAAAATATAGATTAACAGCTGAATTTTATCAAATGTACAATGAAGAGCTGATACCAATCTTTCTGAAATAATTTCAAAAACTTGAGGAGGAATGATTCCTCTCCAACTTATTCTGTGAAACCAGTATAACCCAGACACCAAAATCAGGGAAGGCCACAATAAAAGGGATAACTACTGTCCAATATCCTTTAAGGTACATAGATGCAAAAATTCTCAACAAAATACTAGCAAACTGAATCCAACAGCACATCAAAACATAATACATCATGATCAAGTGGGTTTTATTTCAGGGATACAAGGATGATTCAACATATGCAAATCAATAAATGTGATTCACTACATAAAGGGAATTAAAAACAAAACCCATATAATCATTTCAATAGATGCAGAAAAGTATTCAATAAAATCCAACATCCCTTTATGATGACAAGCCTCAACAAATTAGGCATCAAAGGAACATATGACAAAATAATAAAAACCATCTATGGCAAACCCACAGCCAACATTACAGTAAATGAGGAAAAGTTGAGAGCCTTTCCCCTAAGAAAGGAAGAGGACAAAGATGCCCAATGCCACCACTTCTATTCAACAAAGTACTGGAAGTCCCAGCCGGAGAAATCAGGAAAGAGAAAGAAATAAAAGGCATCCAAATTGTAAAAGAGGAAGTCAAATTATCTCTGTTCATGGATGACATAATCTTATAACTAAAAATCCCTAAAGCCTCCTCTCAAAGACTCCTAGGCTTGATAAATTACTTCAGTAAAGTTTCAGGATACGAGACCAACATACAAATTTCAGTAGCATTTCTATATACTATATTCAAACTGAGAACCAAATCAAGATTTCAATTTTATTTATAATAACCACAAATACAAAGAATCTAGGAATACATTTAACCAAGGAGGTGAAAGATATCTACAAGGGCAACTACAAAACACAGATGAAAGGCATTATAGATGACACAAATAAATAGAAAAACATTCTATGCTCATAGATTGGAGGCATTAGCATCATTAGCCAGAAGTGAACAATCTGTAAAAGAAATTTTAAAAATCCCATTTACAATAGCCACAAAAAATTAAATACCTAGGAATTAACTTAATCAAAAACATGAAAGATCTCTACAATAAAAACTATAAAATACTGATAAAAGAAATTGAAGAGGATCCAAAAAATAAAAAAGATATTCCATATTCATCGATTGGAAGAATCAATATTGTTAAAATGTTCATACTACCCAAAGCGATCTACAGAGTCAATACAATCTTTATCAAAATACCAATGACATTCCTCACAGAAATAGAAAAGCAATCCTAAAATTTATATGGAAGCAGCACAAAAGACCCATAATAGCCAAAGCAATTCTAAGTAATAAGAACAAAACTGGACGAACCACATTACCTGATTTCTAATTATACCACAGAGCTATAATAATCAGAACAGCATGGTACTGCCATAAAAATAGACACATAGACGAATGAAACAGTATAGGAGAACCTAGGAACAAATCCACAAACCTACAGTGAACTCATTTTTGACAAAGGTGCTAAGCACATACACTGGGGAAAAGACAATCTCTTTGATGATTGGTGCTGGGAAAACTAAATATTCATGTGAAGAAGAATGAAACTAATTCCCTATCTTTTGCCAGATACAAAAATCAAATCAATGTCAATTAAAGATTTAAATCTAAAACCTCAAACTATGAAACTACTACAATAAAACTTTGGGGAAAATCTCTAGGACATTGGTCTGAGCAAAAAATTATTGAGCAATACCCCACAAGCACAGGCAACCAAAGCAAAAATGGACAAATGGAATCCATCAAGTTAAAAAGCCTCTGCACAGCAAAGGAAATAATCAACATGGTGAAGAGACAACATACAGAACAGGAGAAAAATATTTGCAAACTACCCATCTGACAAGGGATTAATATCAGAATATAGAAGGAGCTTAAACATCTCTTAAGAAAAAGATAACAGTCTGATGAAAAAATGGGCAAAAGATTTGAATAGACATTTCTCAAAAGAAGATATATAAACAGAAAACAGAAATATGAAAAATTGATGAACATAATCATCAGAGAAATGCAAATCAAAACTACAATGAGATATTATCTCACCCTAGTTAAAATGACCTCTATCAAAAAGACAGGCAATAGCAAGTGCTGGCAAGGATGTGGAGAAAAGGGAACCCTCATACACTGCTGGTGGGAATATAAATTAGTAACACTAATTAATAAATTAGTAACACTAATTAATAAATTAGTAACACTATGGAAAACAGTTTAGAGGTTCTTCAAAAAACTAAAAATTGAGCTACCATATGATCCAGCAAGCCCACTATTGAATACATACTAAAAAGAAAGAATATTAGTATATCAAAGGGACATCTGCACTCTCATGTTCGTTGCAGCACTGTTTACAATAGCTTAGATGTGGAAGCAATCCAAACGTCCATCAATAGTTGAACTGATAAGGAAAATGTAGTACATATACACAATGGAGTACTATTCAACCATAAAAAGCTTTGAAACTAAAAATTCTAGAAGGAAATCTGGGATGTTCTTTTTTCAATATTAACCTAGGCAAATAATTTGTACTAAGACTTCAAGTGCAAATCCAGTAAAAACAACAATATATAAATGATACTTTATTGAACTAGAAAGCTTCTGCACAGTAAAAAATCAACATAATAAATAAACACTTTACATAATGAGAGAAAAGTTTTGTAAACAATGCATTGGACAAAGGGCTAATGTCCAGAATTTACAAGGAATTTAACTAGAAAAAAACAAATAATTCCATTTAAAAAATGGGCAAAGGACATGAACAGACATTTCTCAAAGGAAGGCATACAAGCAGCCAACATATATATATGAAAAAATGCTCAACATCACTAGTCTTCAGATAAATGCAAATTAAAATCACAATGAGATACTATCTTACACCAATCAGAAAGGCTATTATTAAAAGGACTAAAAATTAATAGAGATTTGCAAGGATGCAGATAAAATGAAATGCTTATACGCTGTTGGTGGGAATGTAAATTACTACAACCTCTTTGGAAAATAGTATGACAACTTCTTAAAGAACTAAAAACAGAACTACCATTTGACCCAGCAATACCAGTACTGAGTATCTACCAAGGGAAAGGACATGATTATGTCAAAAGGATACCTGCACTCATAATTCTCACAACACTATTCACAATAGCAAAGACATGAAATCAAAGTGTCCATCAATGGAAGATTGAATAAAGAAAATGTTGTGTATATACACCATGGAATACTATGCAGGCATAAAAAGAATGAAATAATGTCTTTAGTATCACAGCATCAAGGAAGAAGTGAGCCTTTCCCTGAACTCCTGTAATGTATGAGCCTTGTCAGCTCTCAGGGCATCATGAGCTCCTTTCTAGCTCTTGCTAGTGCCATGTTTCATGTAGTGGGTCTTGGCCCAGTTCCAGCTCACTGGCAAATACAATATCACCTGTGATACAGGGTACTTGATAATCACAGCTGAACAAGTTAAAATAGCATGTCCTCTAGAAATACATGGCTTCCATATTCTTTAGACTAATCTTGTACAACAATCTCTGAAAGAGTAGTTGCCAAGTGAATTTCTTTCCTCTAAGTTCTTATGAAGGGTCCCATTTTGATACCCAAATATAATGAAATCTTGTTTTAAAACTCATCCTAGAATGGAATTCAGAATAAGTCAGATCCATCTCAAGCTTCACAGAAATAATTTTAAATATAAAAATATTAAAATAATCTCATTGTGTTTCTTCTATATCAATGTAGTTCAGAACAGATTACTCAGGGCATTACATTATAGAATGTCCATCATTTTGTTGTGGCACAAGTTTGCTGATAATCCTGACTACGCTTGCTGAGAGAGCCCCAAATTATCTGAATCTGTGATTTATGTGAATTTATTTGAATCCAGAATACAAGCAAAGTGAAACTCAAAGCTGTAATGAGGATGACGAAAAATAATAATAGAAGCAATTGTTCTCAGTTTGAATTGTACTTTATTAGTTTGTTAACTTAAAAGAATACTTGGGTCATATTTTGAAGCATTAGCAGTGAAAATCCATAACTGAACTACATAAATTACAAATTGATTTAGATGAACCAGGTCTGGCTCTAATGTCTAGCATACATGATGTGCTAAAGGTGTTTAATGATCCATGCACAGATGAAGCAGTGAGAGAATTTAACAAAATTGGCATTGGCTTTTATTAGATCTCACATGGTCAAATAGCATTTATCTGATGTAAAGAATGGACTCAGTGAATTATCAAGTCAACAGATGCTTTTTTTTTTTTTTTGATGTGGTAAACCTCTTTGGATTTATAATAGAATAGCTCATTGGAGAACATTGCAACCTCTAAAATTTTGCTGCAAGGTGAGAAAATACCAGGCAGAGACAAGTATTAAAAAGAGAAAATACATCACTTTGAACTCTAAACACTTGTTCTTAACACATGATGCCTCTTACAGATGACAGATGTGTATGATTTATAAAACATTTTCTTGTTTAGGAAAACAAAGTGGTAAAATTGAGTTGATGGATGTAGTAGCTGTGAGACAAAATCATTCTGTGTCTATGTTAGCCATATGCAACAAAAACTCTAAAATAATGTCCTCTATTTTTTAAACTCAGTAGCAGGTGCTATTTATATTATTCAGTCATTTGGCAAGTAAATCTTCTCTCAATACTCAAAATCTAAATCATTACTGTTGATTATTCAGGAAATTGAGAATTATGATTGCTAACTCATAGAAAGGTTTGAATTGTGTGTGTTTTTTTTAAATGTAAATGAAAGAATTGTCATGGTAGGTAGAAAAATGGCCTTCCCAAGATGTCCATGTCCTAATCCGTAAAAACCATTAATATGTTACCTTACATTGCTGAAAGAATTTAGCAGATGTGATTAAATTAAGGGTCTTGAAATGGAGAGATTATCTCGGATTATCTGGGTGAAACTAATGTAATCATAAGGATCCTGATGGGTGAAAAAGAGATCCAGGAGAGGCAGAGTTGAAGAAAGAGATATATGACAACAGAAGCAGAGGTTTGAGTGATTTAGTTGCTGCCTTTTATTGAAGATGGAAGGGGCCCATGAGTCCAGGAATAAAGGTAGCCTCTAGAAACTGGAAAAGGCAGGGAAGCTATTTCTCCCCTAGAGCTTCCAGCATGAATGCAACCCTGCTGACACCCCATTTTGAACTTCCAAACTGCAAAATATTTTTTTGCATTGCTTTAAGCCATTATACCACTAGATTTGTGATAATTTGTTACAGTAGAAAAGGGAAACAAATGTAGTCATTTGCCTTATGGCTATTGTTGATTTTGTGTAAAGAAGTCTCTTATATTTTTCATCATTGTCCTGCAGTACACTGGAATACGTGGAGAATCACACATATGTACACTTAAATGTTTGGAATATCAAGTTTGACGTATCAAGTCTAAGGTTCGGCAATGCTTGTATGTGCCATAATATTCTGCTCAGAAAATGCTCAACACTTTGTCTAAACATGCTGGGCAATGCTACCAGGAGGTTCCTTTGTTCTTGCTTCTTGTTTATTTTTTTACATCAATAAATGAAAGACATTCTTTGTGATCAACAACTGAACTTAGTTATATACCAACAACATTCTCCAAATTGACACTACAACAACAAATAACACCTCTTTCCAATGGATTCATGTTCTTTGAAAACAAACAAGTATTCTTTCTGCCCTTTAAAAAAATCAACTCAAAAGTAACTTTAAAACCACCAAAGGTATCAGTGTAAATAAATACTTTCTGCGGTTTAAAGATTAGATTATAATTAATGAGTGAAAATAAAATCTTCTTTTAAAAAATGATTGTAGAAGCTTCATAACACTTGGCAATAAAGATGAGATTCTTTAAAAAAAATAATAAGATGAGTGCTCCCAAAAGTTTGCTAAGAGAAATTAGCCCCAGGAAATTCACTATAAAAAAATGGACTTTATGTATTTGGCAATCAATGCATGCTGGCTTTGCTGTCTTCAACTTTCACAATGGCATAAGAATTCCCTGAAAAGGCCAGAAGTAAAGAATCTTGTTCAAATGTAACTAAGCTTTTCTTTAAGATATTTAAATATGAGACACTTTTATTTATTAACTCTAAAAAAGTATTGAGGTAAATGATGATCAAACTATTCTCTAAAACTCATAGTAAATAATATAATGTAGTCATCAACTTGGAATTCGGGCAGGCATCCTTAAAATTATTGTGATAGGCATAACAATTTCTATTAGTTCTACCTTGAGATTGTCTTCTTATTTCCATTTTAGAGTTGTAAAAACTGAAACACAGGTAGGTTACATACCTCTTCATGATTATCTTATATTTGAATGGAGAAGATGGAATCAATAGGAATAAAACCAGTCTATGCCCTTGTGTGCTCTGATATCTTGTTTTTTTTTTTTTGTCATTTCGAAGTCTCTATTGTCTGTCATCCTATATATTTTTTTTACTTACATGAATAAAAGGCTTTAATTTTATTTTAAAGCAAACAAAATTCCTGGGAAAAGTGAAAAGAAGCATATTGTGTTTCAAGTGGTTTATGTGTCCCCTGCAATTGTCAAAAGTCATCCTTTTCATACCATCAATTAGGGAACGTGATTAATTTGTGGGGTTTTGAATAGAAAATTAACATCAAAGCAGGCAGTTATAATTCATACACTCTAACATAATCGACAATCTGATGGTAAAATTTTCTCTATGTGTATTGCAGAGCTGAATTTTCAGTCATACAAATTTCGGCTCACTGCAAGCTCCACCTCCCAGGTTCACGCCATTCTCCTGCCTCAGCCTCCCGAGTAGCTGGGACTAAAGGCACCCGCCACCATGCCCGGCTAATTTTTTGTATTTTTAGTAAAGATGGGTTTCACCATGTTAGCCAGGATGGTCTCGATCTCCTGACCTCATGATCCACCCTCCTCGGCCTCCCAAAGTGCTGGGATTACAGGCATGAGCCACCACACCCAGCCTGCTTCTTCGTTTTTAATGTCACATTTGTCATATATATATACAGGCATGTCTCATTTTATTGGGCTTTCCTTTATTGTGCTTTGCAGATAATACATTTTTTACAAATTGAAAGTTTATGGCAGCCCTGCATGAAGCAAGTCTATCAGTGCTATATTTTCAACAGCATATGTTCACTTTGTGTCTTTGTGTCACATTTTGATAATTCTCACAATATTTCAAGCTTTTAAATTATCATTATGCCTGTTGTAGTAATCTATAATCAGCAATCTTTGAACTTATTACTGTATTGTTTTGAGGTTCCACAAACTACAGCCATAAGACATGGCAAACTTAATAAATATTGTGTGTTCTGACTGTTCTATCAACCAGTTGCTTCTACGTCTCCTTGTAGATGTACAAACAATAGTTGCTTCTACATCACCTATTCCTTGAGACACAAAAATACTGAAATTAAACCAATTGATAACTTTACAATGTCCTCCAGGTGTTGAAGTGAAGGGAAGAGCCGCATGTCTCTTACTTTAAATCAAAAGCGAAAAATGATTAAGCATAGGGAGAAAGGCATGTCAAAACATGAGAAAGGCTGAAATCTAGGCCTTTTGCACCCTATCGTTAGCCAAGTTATAAATACAAAAAAAAGTTATTGAAGAAAATTAAAAGTATACTACTTCAGTGAACAAACAAATAATAAGAAGGTGAAGTAGCCTTCATGTTGATATGGAGAAAGTTTGAGTGGACTAAATAGAAGATCAAACCATCATTCCCTTAAGACAAAGCCTATCTAGAACAAGGCCCTAACTCCTTTCAATTCTGTGAAGGCTGAGAGGCGAGGAAGTTGCAGAATAAGGGTATGAAGTTACCAAAATTTGGTTCATGAGGTTTAAGGAAAGAAGTTGTCTCAATAACATAAAAGCCCAAGGTAAAGCAGCAAGTGCTGATGTAAAAGCTAGAGCAAGTTACCCAGAAGATCCAGCTAACATCAATAATGATGGTGGACACACTAAATAACAGATTTTCAATGCAGTCAAACAGCCTTCCATTGAAAGAAGATACCTTCTGGTACTTTCATAGCTAGAGAGGAGAAGACAATGATTGGCTTCAAACCTTCAAAGGGCACCGGTACTCTTGTTAGAGTATAATAAAGCTGGTAACTTTAAGTTGAAGCTAACATTCATTTACCATTCTGAAAAACCCTAAGGCTGGTAAGAATTATACTAAATTGACACTACCTGTGCTCAGTAAATAGAACAACAAAGCCTGGATGTCAGCACATTGGTTTACAGGATGGTTTTCTGAATATTTTAATCCCACTGTTGAAACCTACTACTCAGTAGAAAAGACTCCTTTCAAAATATTACTGCTCATTAGCAATGTACCTAGTCACCCAAGAGCTTTGATGGATATTTACAAGGCAATCAATTTTCACGTCAGCTAACAAAATATCTATTCTGTAGCCGATGGATCAGAGAGTAATTTTGACTTTCAAATCTTATGATTTAAGAAATACATTTTGTAAGGCTACAGTTGTCATAGATAGTTATTCCTGCAATCAATCTGGGTAGAATAAATTGAAAATCCATTAGAAAGAATGTACTATTCTAGATGCCTTCAAGAACATTCACTATTTGTGTGAGGAGGTCAAAGTATCAACATTAACAGAAGTTTGGAAGAAGTTGATTCTAACCTTCCTAGTTGACTTTGAGGCATTCAAGACTTCAGTGGAGGAAGCAACAGCTGATATGGTAGAAATAGCAAGAGAACTAAAATTAGAGATCCAGCTGATGATGTGTCTGAATTACTACAATCTCATGAAAAAACTTAATGGATAATGAATTATTTCTTATGGATGGGAAAAAAAAGTAGTTTCTTGAGATTGAAACTACTTCTAATGAAGATGCTGTAGCATTGTTAAAATGACAACAAATAATTCAGAATTTTGGATTAATTTAGTTGATAAAGCAGCAGCAAGGTTTGAGAGGATTTACTCTAATTTGGAAAGAAATTAATGCTGTAGGTAAACTGCTATTAAAGAGCATCACATGCTTAGAGAAATCTTTTGTGAAATGATGAGTCAATCAATGCAGCTAATTTTATTGTTTTACTTTAAGAAATTTCTACAGCCACCTCAACTTTCTGCAACCATCACCCTGATTCATCAGCCGTCATTAACTTGAGGCAATACCCTCCACCAGCAAAAATATTTTAACTCACTGAAGGCTCCGGTGATGCTTAGCATTTTTAGCAATAAATTATTATTATTATTATTATTATTATTTTGAGACAGAGTCTTGCTCTGTTGCCCAGGCTGGAGTACAGTGACATGATCTCAGCTCCCTACAACCTCCGCCTCCCAGGTCAAAGCTATTCTCCTGCCTCAGCCTCCCGAGTAGCTGGGACTACAGGTGCATGCCACCACACCCAGGTAATTTTTGTATTTTTATTAGAGATAGGGTTTTACCATATTGGCCAGGCTGGTCTTGAACTCTTGACCTCGTGATCCACCCGCCTTGGCCTCCCAAAGTGCTGGGATTATGGGCATGAGCCACCGCACCCAGCCCCTAAATTATTCTTTAATTAAGGTATGTACATTGTTTTTAGACACAATGCTATTGCACGCTTAATATTGACTACACTATAATATAAACATAATTTTTATATACACTAGGAAACCAAAAAGTTTGTGTGACTTGCTTCATTGTGATGGTCTGGAACCAAACCTGTGTTATCTCTAAGGCATATTCATGTAATAATTACATATATTAGAAACCCAGAGTCAAAGTTATAATTTTTAAGCCATTATATGTATTTTGTATAAAGAAAAATGCTGTTTCATACTCTCTCACATATTTATGATTTCTGAAATTAATTATTCCTGACCATATGATTTTTCTGTCTAGTAGTCATTTTCTTCTAGTCTGAAGAAATTCATTTAGCCCTGGGGTATTTCACCACATGCTGATATAGTCTAATTGATGAGCTTTGAGCCACCATGGATAATTATTTCAGAATTGTAGGTGCATTGTGGAGATGCCAGATTATTTAAGCTGTATAACACCCTTAGAATTGAGATAGTTGTCCCACTGTCATGTCATTTAAGGAAAAATTCCCATTTTCCTTATTTATCCAACACCATCCAAGGGTGTTGGATAAATATATACTTATTTGCCAGACTCTCTTTATTTTTCTGTATTGTTTTTTTGATTGTCAGAGGCTCCCTTTAAAGCAATCACATGGCAGATAAATCCCAACTGAACATCAGATTACACTTTATGTTAGTAATCTTTTAGAATGTTTGCTGAGGATTTTCAGTGTTTGTGTGTGTAGTTTCAATATTAATGTCAATCAATTTTCATTTGTTTCAGTTCTCAAAGTAGGATTTTCTGAGTTTCTCAAAGTATGTGCTCTTTCAGGTTACTATACTGTTCTATATGTTACACAGATGATTTGCAATTCCGTAGGACAGAAAATCCCCTACATGTTTATGTCTATGATTGGGAGTCATCCCTTTTGCTCACAAGCTCTACTATATTGTGCTGTGTATTTTACTTTCTGAGTTTCTAGAGATGACCCTGGGGAAAAGTCAAATAAGTGAAGTCTGTCTTCATTTTATACTTATTTCTTGATTTATATTTTCTCTTTTTCCCTTATGAAAACCATCACTGTGGAAACACTTTGAGGAGCTTATTAACATTAATCACTTTAATTATTATTCTATCAAAGGGAATTTGCTTTAACAGAGGTTAAAGGAGTAAAGCAATAATCATAGTGAAATTTTAGCACTTTTAAATCAGTTGGAGGAGGGCTCTTAAAGAAAAAGTAGTGTAAAAAAGGGAAAGAGGATGATGCTTTTAGAAATATGACATTTGGGAAATTTCCCCATTCTGACTAATCCAATTCAAAAGGACTCCTACACTAAACCACTTACCTTGAATCTGTTTTTGCCTTAAAAACAAAAACAATAAGCTGAATATATGCAAAATCAAATGAAATGCACATCATCAGCTATTTTTATTTATCAATGAAGAGTCTTAAATCATCACTGAATTTTAATACCTAGGATAGTATATTTATCTGATACAAGATGGTTATTTGCTATCTGTGGATTTAAGGCAACAGAGGGCTGACTATACATTAGATACAGTAGAATTACAAATATCAGAATATAAAAAAGTTCAAATAATAATGTACTGCTTCAATCAAATTCAGTCGTATATTTTATTTCCCCAAGAAGACTTTGATAAATATTAACTTATTATTCTCATATTATTAAAAAAACTCATTTGGATATATCAATGTGGATAACTCTAACATTGAAAGGCAGGGTGGAAAAGTTTATACTAGAAACCAATTCTGTTGTTGTTGTTGTTGTTGTTATTGAGATGGAATCTTGCTCTGTCTCCCAGGCTGGCGTGCAGTGGTGCAATCTTGGCTCACTGCAACCTCCGCCTCCTGTGTTCCAGCAATTCTCCCTGCCTCAGCCTCCAGAATAGCTGGGATTACAGGCGCCCACCACCATGCCCAGCTAATTTTTGTATTTTAAGTAGAGATGGTGTTTCGCCATGTTGGCCAGGCTGGTCTCGAACTTCTGACCTCAGGTGATCTGCCCACCTCGGTCTCCCAAAGTGCTGGGAATACAGGCATGAGCCACCATGCCCGGCCATAACATACTAATATTTTATTGTTATTTCCTCTTTAAAAGATAATGATGTCAATCTGGGACTCATGCTATTTATTTCAAAATATATGTTGTTGGATCATCAGTAGAATCCAATGAACCAGTTATAGAGTATCCAGAATGCAAACTCTTTCAACAAAAGTGGCATATAATATAGATATAAAATATAAACAACATACATATAATCAATATACATAGTGTTATATATAAAGGGTAGCCCAATGAATAAATGAGTTACTAAATAACATTGTTTCTATGTCAGTATAAAAGATCGTATAATATTTCGCTGATGGCAGAGAAAGTATCATCACGGGATTTCAAGAGTAAACTAATGTGTGTTAGACATGCATCACTTTTTACTTTCTTGACTAGTTATTCCTGTGAAAATGTGTTGACCCCTTCAAATCCAGTAGAGAAATGCACACAATGAGAGTCGTTATTTACACGTGGTGAAGGCTTAACTGCTAGATAATCATACTC
Organism: Symphalangus syndactylus; assembly: GCF_028878055.3. NCBI lineage: Eukaryota > Metazoa > Chordata > Mammalia > Primates > Hylobatidae > Symphalangus > Symphalangus syndactylus. The sequence continues at coordinate 115,163,964 of NC_072428.2, forward strand.
AGTCCCTTGTGATGAACCTTAAAAAGTCAGTGGTCTTCACTGATGTCAAGGTAAAATGTTAGTGTCCAAGGGATCAAAAGTACTCAGACTTGAGTTTTAGCAGTTTTTGGCAATTGTTTCAATACTGACAAAAAGTCTATATGAGGACGGGTGCGGTGGCTCACGCCTGTAATCCCAACACTTTGGGAGGCCGAGGCGAGCGGATCACGAGGTCAGGAGATCAAGACCACCCTGGCTAACAGGGTGAAACCCCGTCTCTACTGAAAAAAAAAAAAAAAATTAGCCAGGCGTGGTGGCGGGCACCTGTAGTCCCAGCTACTTGGGAGGCTGAGGCAGGAGAATGGCGTGAACCCGGAAGGCGGAGCTTGCAGTGAGCGGCGATCGCGCCACTGCACTCCAGCCTGGGCAACAGAGCGAGACTCCATCTCAAAAAGAAAAAAAAAAAGTCTATGTGTGGCAAAGATAATGATACAAGGAACAACGGCAAGATAAACTACTTCAGTTTTTATAAAACTACTGTCCACACCATTGGCATTAACTTCATGTTCAATTTGTGTATGCAGCCTTTTTGTGCCAAGATGGAGAACCTGGCTGAGAAGATATGTACCTATAAAAAGTCCACTTAGAGGCAGCACTTTGACTACAAAGAGAAAGAACAATGAGCAATTAAAGAACATTGGTTTTTGGGAAAACAGGACTGTGTTTTTTCCTTTTATTTAATTAGACGACTATCAAATTATCTTGGTAACTAAAAAATAGTAGTCAATCTGACAGGAAAGAAAAATAATGCTAATAGTAGAATTATGCTAAACAGCATTCAAATATGCTCTAATGGAAAGGTTTCTCAGTTCAGCTGACCTTCATATTTTTACTGGTACAGAGGAAACATACAGAGTTTAAGCTGCAATTTGCCCTGACTAGTTATAATTTATGTGTATCTTGGTTATGTTTAGCTAATATTATAATTCATTGCACACAGGATTCCCATTTATCTGGGACCCACCTATAAACTGATATTTTGAGTTGATAGTTTTGAATTAATTGCCTGACATTTCTCAGGCATCATGATATAAAATAATCAGAAGGCTTGTGCTGATTCTTGAATTTACTAGCAGTCAAACACGGAAATGTCTCTATTTCTTAGTGTCCTAGTTCTCTCAGCTGTTGTATGTGAATAATTTGCATTGCATTCCCTGAAGATAAAATATCATAATAGATGAGGAAATGGTTTTTACAGTGCAAAGTGATGTACAAATATGAGGTCCTATCATCATCATCAACCTGCTGTCATAAGCAGGTCATTTCAGCCACTCAGCAGCTAAACATAACTGTCTCCTCTTTCTTATATTGCTGATAAACTCTCATGCATCATGGATATTTTCAGGAGTGTCACCTGTCATGCATAGGATTAGGACAAATATCTCAATGTGGCAGGGTGTGGTCTAAGGGATCATCTCTGTGGTTGGAATCAACAAGGCAGAGATGAGAAGCAGTCCCAAGTTTCCTGTCATACCATGGAGTGTGAGATTCATTCTAATACTACTTCCACCTGTGGATCTCTTCATATAGAAGATGTTCAAAGAATGGATCTGCACAGGAGAAAATAAGTAGGCTGTTTGGCATAGACAATTTCTATTAGAGGGTGTTTCTTGTTAACAGAGTGTTTGGGAAAGCCAGGTAACCTGCACCTGTTGATCAAGGGACGGCTGAGAAACAAAGTCCTTGGGATGCTACATGCCGAAGGGAGGGCGCCACTGATTCTATGAAAAACCGAGTTTGGTTTGCTCTCTAGCTGAGACAATAAGTCTCCTGAAATCCAGCTAGCCCTTTGTTTAAGGAACACAGAGTGAGCCCCTAAGATCTTACTCAAAAACAGTCCTGATTCTTGTATGACACAGACTCACTATTCTCTAAGAAGAGACTATTTTACTCCTTAATTCACCAAAACTGGGTCTATAGGAAACCATCTCTATCTTCTGCATCCTGCCAAGTCGTGGCAATTCTACCTCCTTTGTAAGAGGTAGTTTGGCATACAGAGTAAGAGTGTTTAAGAGTGCATGTGCTCTGGATCCAGACTGCTGTGGCTCAAACCCAGCTCCTCTGCTTGTTACTCTGTCATCTTCATCATGTTACTGTCTCTGGACCTCAGGTTACTCACTTGCAAAGTACAAATAACAGAAATACCTATCTTACAGATTTTACATATATCAAACGATGTAAAAGATTTGGAGCACTGAGGAGAACACCTATATATTAAGAACTCAATAAAAGTTGCTATCTTTATGGACATACAAATCTGATCACTAAGCATTTAAGGTCTTAAAAAGCAACACTTGCTGATTGAGGTAGGAACTTTCCATTTATTGATTACATAGATTGATTCCCTACACTGTGCCAAGCATTTAATCCTCAAATAATTTTATGTGTATTTTATTTGCAGGTAAGAAATTTGAAGCCCTGAACAACCTTTTGAGGTTACATAGCACTTCATAGTAGATGAAGGAGATCTCAGGATCATCGGACTTCAAAGCACTGGCTTGCTTTCTTATTCTATGTCAGAAGCTCTTTTCTTCCTTCAGTTTTCTGTTTCATTTCCCAATGAGAATGATTTTAAAGCATGCTAGTTTTCATGTGCATGCCCAGAGGCACTCTAGCAGAGACACAATTACCCAGAAAAAGATGCACATGTCTTCTTTATAATCCTCATATATCTATAAAGAAAAAAATCCTTACAAATACACGTATATATTCCAATCTTTACAATTCCAATAGTAGATACTCACATAGAGATAGAAGAAAGCATTCTTCCATTCACTAATGTGGACACACACATAAGCATATTAGAAGGTGTCTGTGGGCCAGGTGCGGTGGCTCATTTCTGTAATTCCAACACTGAGAGGCAAAGGTGAGAGGATCACTTTCAGCCCAGGAGTTTGAGACCAACCCAGGCAACATGGTGAAATGCCATCTCTACAAACAAACAACCAAACAAAAAAACAGGTGTAGTGGCAGATGCCTGTGGTCTCAGCCACTCAGGAGGCTGTGGTGGGAGGATCATTTGAGCCCAGCAGGTCAAGGTTGCAGTGAACTGTGATCGTGCCACAGACTCCAGCCTGGGCGACAGAGTGAGACCCTGTCTCAAAAAAAAAAAAAAAAAAAAAAAGAAAAGAAAAGAAAGAAAAAAAGACTCGGTGTGAGGAGAACTGGCAGTTAAAGCAAGAGTTGATCATAGTATGTGAGCTTATGCAACTCAAACTTAGCTATTTAGACTCGAAAGTCACGAAAAATTAGTTTTGAATCTAGTTTGCTGCTTGAGTGTTGAGAGAAGTAGCTGACCAATAACTACAAGGAGTAAGAATAAAAGGTGGCTTCTGGGAGAGAGTATGGAGGAGTTCCGTGGAGGACAGTGGAGAAGAAGAACAAACATTGCTTCCTGATCTGTGAAGGTGCCAGAAGTTAAACAACAACAAAAACAAGACCCCAGAAAACAGAATCAAGTCTACAATAACAAAGAAAGCTCAAGTCTATGGGCAGATACGGTCTGACCTGGAGTCTAGCTCTGTGTAATGTGACTTCTTTGAGTGAGTTTTTGACTTGGGATGAGGAGAAGGGAAACGTGGGAAAGGGCACAGGACCTCTATGTGAGGAGTGGTGTGGGCACCACTCTAGCAACTCCAGTCCAGCATAACACATGGTTTGCTAGCCTTAGGATCAGTGAAACAGATACAGCTGTAGGATTTCAGCACCTGCAGTGACCATAACAGAAATTATCCCTCCTTATAACAAGCGGCATCCTTTCAGAACTAACATGACAGCTCATTTGGTGCTGCATTCCGATACACATGAGACCCAGAGAATGACAGCTTTTACAAAAATACAAGGACTTTCTGTGACCCACAGTATCAACCACTGAATCAAAGTAAATGAATGGGCTGGATTAGGTTGGGATTCCCAGAGCCCAGATACAAAGTAAGGCATTTTAAATTTGCTTGTACACTGACTGTGCATCCAGGCTTTTGTCGCCTGAGGGACCAATTTTTACAAACACACTGCACAATATGGTCATAAGTATTCTTTACAATACGTATATATCTACTTGAGCCAAGGGTCAGAGGAGTCTTCTACTACAATTTAGAAATCATCCATGAAGTGCTGATAATGTAGGTCTACATCAGAGTCCTGAGAAGACAGATAAAACTACATTTCAATATGATTGATTTCCTTTATAATCCTGTGTATTTAATTTAATACAGCTAAAATCAGTATTGTGAGACGGGGTCCATAGACTTTGCCCAACTATCACAGGGTAATAGCAATAAATATATGAACACAGGAAGAGAAATTGGCAGCTATTGCAGATGCAATTCAAACCTCAGAAATCCAGAAGTGATAGGTAGGACAGGATCCATGACCATGGTAGATCCCTTTAAAATGATGGCTGGCCCCCACTATAAATATAAACATCTTCTCTATTATTCTTTCAAATAATCCACATGCTATGCTTACATTTATATCTCCTGAGGCTCTCTTTAGTGAAATGAATATTCTATTTATTTCAAATAAAACTCTTTTAAAATTGTCACATTATTTATACTAGCATATCCACTTATTAGATTTGTAATAGCTCTCCAGAGATGGTCGCAAACATGCATGAGATTAATTTAAGCATCTACTATTTTTCACAGATGTCAAAATAAGTTATATCGGGGAAAAACATGCATATTTCTTACCTGATTAGAATTTTCAGGATCGCATATCATCTTCAGTGAGTACTAATTGCTACTAACTGGCATTTGATTGAAGTGGTAAAAAGGTGGATTCATTCTGTTTCACTAATTGATTCAAGTTGGATTTTGGCCAAGTCTTATAAGCTAAATGTCCAATAGTAAGGGAATGATTAATTGAATCTCAGCACATCCATATGACAGAATAATGTGAAGCCATTAAAATGGTATTTTAGAAGAATGCTTAGTAAAATTGGGAAATGCTTATAATAAATTTACTATTACCACATGGAGAATAAAATCTACATTCATCTTTCTCGACTCTAAAGTCCTACATAATCTGTCACCTGCTTAACTCTACTTCCTATCTTGCCCATCTGTCTCCTTCCATATCACAATTTATCCACACTCGTCTTTTTTTACTTCTGGAACATACTCTGACTTTTCTGCTGTCAGAACCTCACATTAGCTGTTCCCCATACCTGGAACGCACCTCCCTACATCTTCACCTGAAAGATGCCTTCTTTTCACCGAAAAGGTCCTTTCGTAACCACTATATTTAGTATAGTGATATACTAGACTTACTTTCTAGTATATCACTTTGTATTTTCTAGTATACTACTTATTAACGTCTCACCATCTGATATCACCTTACCCATTTTTAGTTTTCTTTTTTTACACTTCCTACTAAAATGCAAGCTTCCTGAAAGCAGGGACATAGTCTATATTAATTTTTTAATTTTTTATTACATAGTAGGTGTATATATTTCTGGGTTACATGAGATATTTTGATACAGGCATACGATGCATAATAATCACATCAGGGTAAATGGAATATTCATCACCTCAAGCATTTGTCCTTTGTGTTACAAACAATCCAATTATATGTTTATTTTAAAATGTATAATTAAATCATTATTGTCTATAGTCACTCTGTTGTGCTGTTGAATACTAGATCTTATGCACTCTATTTTTTGTACCCATTAACCATCCCCACTTCCTCCCCACTTGCCCACTACCCTTCCCAGCCTCAGGTAACCATCATTCTACTCTCCATGTCTGACATTGTCTCTCTTGTTCACTGTTTTATTCCCAGTACCTGGGAAAATGCCTGACACTTAGTAAAGGTCCAATATGTGTTTTTTAAATAAATACACCTGCAATTTTTTTAAGTTTCAAAAGTAAAAATGCTCATTTTAGAATTTTTAATAATATAAAGAAGTAAAAAGAGATTCAAAATTATCAATAATGACTTTATCTGGAGGTACTCATTGTACACTTGTTGGTGTATGTTAGGGCACAGACAAGTAAATGTATAGCAGCTGCAATCATCTAACTGCACCCCTGTTTTATTATCTTCTTTTCCTTATATTCTTCTCTCTTTTCCCTCTAGCAAAATAAAATAAATTTCCCTCATAGACTCATGTATAACAGTCTGGTGATAATTTCCTTGGAAACACTCTGCATAGTTTGTCAATGTAGTTTTTGCCAATAGTAAAAAAAAGCAAAAAGCAAAAAACAGTACTCTCCCAAAGAGGAATCTTAGCAGTCATATTTTTCTGCACTTCCAAAATGTGGAATACAGCACAATATGGAGACAGTGTTGAGTGCTGTGGGGACAGACAAGAGACACAAACACTTTCTCCTTTTTAGTGGGTCAGAGAATGCCTACCTTCAGAAGGATGTGAGTTCTCAGCTGAGACCTGAAGTATATCTAGATCAGCCACAGTAGATTCATAAGGTTTGGAACCTGTAGGGTGGGAGAGGCAGGGAATTCTAAAGTCCCTCTGACCTCTGGTTCATTAATCACATCTCCTTTTCTGACCCTGACTCTCCTGTCTCCCTCTTATAAAAACTCTTGTGATTACACTGAAACCACCTGGAAAATCTAGTACAATCTACCTATCTCAAGACTCGACTTAGTCACATGTGCAAAATCCCTTTTTAGATGGAATATAACATAGTTACAGGTTGTGAGAATTAAGCCATGAACACCTTAATTGGGTGGGGGAAGTTATTATTCTGCCTACTATGGTTCTGTATCATCAATCAGATCAATTCAATGGGGAGCTTATTTCTTTTAATTTTATGCTGTCATTTCCTCACCTGTAAAAGGTAATAAGAGTTCTACAACAACTTAGGTTTGTTCTGAAGAGTAAATGCTTTGAAGGTTCTCGCACATATCAGATACTTAAGAAGCTATTATTATTGCAGTGAATAATATAATTTTACAAATAGCCTCATGGAGTTAAAAATTCCACCACCCACATATATTGATGGAATGTGGTAGGACTTATGAGGCAATATATGAGAATTTAATAAGATATAATAGTAATTTATTCTAGATACATATATACCCAAATTATGAATGATATAGTTTTTGAATTACCCTTGAAGAGTCATTAATATTTTAGCAACTCTAGCAGAAAATGATGAATACGTTTTTTGGAACATTAACTTATTTTCCCATCTTTGACAAGGTAAAGTTATCTACATTTGCATATTTTCAGTCTACTTTTTTTCACTATGATCAAGAAGATTCTTGTGTTTTTCTATTGTGATTCTATATCCTCATCCACATCTAGTGAGTGCCTGCTTTGTGTCAGCTGTGCCTTTGGGCTTTTTGTGATGCAGTTTTTTTTTTTTTTTTTTTGGTAAGATGGGGTCTCACTCTGTGACCCACGCTGGAGTGCAGTGGCTCGATCTTGGCTTACTGCAACCTCCACTTCTTGGGTTCAAGTGAGTCTTCTGCCTCAGCCTCCTGAGTAGCTGGGGTTACAGGTGCCTGCCACAACGCCTGGCTTGTTTTTGTATTTTTAGTAGAGACGGGTTTTCACCCTGCTGACCAGGCTGGTCTCGAACTCCTGATCTCTAGTGATTCACCCGCCTAAGCTTCCCAAAGTGCTAGGATTACAAGTGTGAGCCACCGCACCTGGCCTGTGATGTAGTTTTAAGATAACAAATAGAGCTAGAAACAAGCAGAGCATCATGAATTTAGGACAACAAATAGAAAGAGACACACCCAGCTGGGCGCGGTGGCTCATGCCTGTAATCCCAGCACTTTGGGAGGCCGAGGTGGGCAGATCATGAGGTCAGAAGTTCGAGACCAGCCTGAGCAACAGAGTAAACCCCATCTCTACTAAAAATACAAAAATTAGCTGGGCACGGTGGCACGTGCCTGTAGTCCCAGCTACTTGGGAGGCTGAGGCAGAAGAATCATTTGAACCCAGGAGGTGGGGTTTGCAGTGAGCTGAGATCATGCCACTACACTCCAGCCTGGGCAGCAGAGCAAGACTCCATTTAAAAAAAGAAAGAGACAAACACATAAATTGAGCATCATTGAAAAGGGCCTGCATACTAAAAAAAGAGTAGAAAGAATCGTGGCTAAGAAAAAACAGTAGGAATTCAGAGTTGTAGTCAGGTTGTGGGGGACAGATTTTGAGGAAATCGGTAGTGATTCAAAGGAAAGATATTGCTAATGACAGAGGTATAAAATTTGGTACAGATGTTCAGAACAAAGAGAATATGTTTCTTACCCTTTGACATTTGAGAGATGACAGTAAACAGCACTGTTTTTTTCATTACTTTCAGTTGCTAGATTTTATTTTGTTCCATCCAACTCTATGCTTGGGCTGGCATGTGGGGCTTCATTTTTGTTTGAATTATATATCATCCAGTGGATATGTTATATTCTCTTCAAGTCTCATAAACCCATTGCATGTTATTCATACCCATCAAACCATTTACAGTCCATCTGTCTCCTCCTCCAGCAATCTTTATCATTCCCTATACCTTTTTTCTCAACAGAGAAACTGACCCTTCCTCTGTTTAAGTTCACTTTTTCCAACTGTTCAGAAATATTAATCTCACCTTCAATCTACAAACATGTCCTCTAAACACACAACCATGTTTCCTTGTAAGCAGCTACCCTCATTTTCTCCCTTCTATAAGCAAACTTTGTTAGAGAACCTACCAAACCACCTATTTTCTTTCATTTCCTATTTTCTAGTAAACTCATTTGGATATGATTTCTGATTTTAATATGATAGACATGCACCTGCAATCATTAAATCCAGTGATTGCCTTTTATTTAGTTAGACTGCTCTATAGAATGATAACATTAATCATGCTTTTCTTCCTTCACTGTAACACATTATTTTATTACCCACCCTTCAGCTCACTGATCATTGTCTTTATGGCTTTCTTCTAGCTGTATCCCAATAGTTGGTGCATCCCATGGTTTCATCTTTGCTCCTTAACTCATACAGACATGACTGCTGTGTGCTATTATTCTCTTATGCAGATTTTCTTAACAGCAATGGACATTCCTGAATAAGCAAAACTAAAAAGGCCAAAGTAAATTTGTCCCTAAAGTTTCCTGTGTTTCCTGTTTCATTAAATGAAGCCAATGACATTATTATTCACTGAGGTGTCCAAACACAAAAGCTCAAACATTTTTGAAATGCCTTCCTTCAACCTTATATCAGTTGGTTACCAAGTCATTCTTATTATTCTGCCTATGTTAAATATGAAATTCCTTTCCTCTGCTCCATATCTCTGTCAGTGCAGGCTTCTTTTCCCAGTTGTCTCAATTATCCCTGAACTGAGAGAACTCTTGTGATGTCTCATCCTCTATGTCTTCCCTTCCACAGATTTGAGTACAATATTATCTACTTTAACACTTGTTTCAAATATTGGACAGAAAAGAATGATACATAAGACCTTTACAATATGGCCACTGATATGGATTAAATGTTTGTGTCCCCATTTTCCCAATTGTTTTGTTGTGGTCCTAATCCCCAATGTGATAATGTTTGAAGGTGGGCCTTGGAGAGGATGACTGGATTTGGATTAAGTCATGGGGATAGTGCTACTGTAATGGGATTGCTGCCATTGTAAGTGGATGAGGAGACCAGAACTCTCTCTGGGAGATGTGAGGATGTAGTGAGAAGGTGACTGTGTATAAGCCAGGAAGTGGGCCCTTAGCAGAACCTGACCATTCTGGCACCCTGATCTTGGACTTCCAATCTCCAGACCAGTGAGAAATAAATATTCGTTGTTTAAGTTACCCAGTCTATGGTATCTTATTATATCGGCCTGAGAAAATTAATACAACCACAAATTCCTTTTCTTAATTTTCCAAGCCACATCTCATTTTTAACTATACTAACTTATTTTTTAAACATACGCAGAGCTGAGGGGTACCACTATTCAAATATCATTAAAAAGCTTTCTAAAGGCACACAAACGCATGAGTTCAGGCAGTGTACCACAACTGTAAATGCTGGAAAGAAGCTCTAATGGACAAAGCACTTGAGCACAGGCAGTAGTAAGAGGCTGGCTGAATCTGCGACACTCCAGAGGCATGGTCGTAAACATTTGACAGCACTAATAGTGGCTCAGAAAGGGCTAACCACTGGCAACAGTGGAAAAAAAATAGTTACTCCACATTTTTACAACTGACATTGCTATTTCTGAAACCTTCCTCTTCTTTCCCATTCTCTATGTTGTAATAGGAATTCAGGTATTGACGTGTCTCAAGTATGATTAATAAGCAATTCATGCAATACATATTCTATGAATATGAAAAATATTTGAGGGCAAAGAGTGATTACTTTTGTTCTGATTAGTCTCGTAATGACAGCCTGTTTTGACATAAGTTAGCTCTGGCTAATCTCAACCAAAATATTTTCAGGTACAGTTCATCTGAAGTTTTAAATTATTCTCAAATAGATAATATCATCTACAGTAGCATGCTCAAATACCGTAATACTCATTGTGTGGGGGAGCAATTAAAACTGAAGATGATTCAGGTGAATATATTGCTTGGCTTTAGAAACTAGAACTGCAAAATGGATTCTTAAGAATGTGAGTGTAGTAAAAGAAACAACAGAGAACGAACACTGACAAATAAGAGATGCATAGTGGCAGAAACAATTAGAAGTCATAATGATACTTGTAGAAAAAGAAATTAGAGCAGAAAAAAAAAGTAACCCTGGCAACAAAAAGAACTGTAAACATTTTTAGAGATAGGAAGAAAGAGAAAAAAAAATCATGGTAACTGAAAAAAAAATAGGTCCTTTACATTAGAGGAGTGTATTTTTCACTAACATATTTACTCACACACACACTGAGAATAGGAAATCTATCCAACAATTTCAGCAAAAGACAACAAATTCTTTTAAGAAAGCCAAAAAGTAAAATAAAAAAATTCCGATTAATCTTCTTGGAAAAAGTATTCTAATATCAAAACTTTATTATTTTTTCTTTTTTACTAAAAAAAAACTCTAGAGTTAGAAGTTAACCTTTAATTGCATAGTGTCATGTTAGATTCAGCATTATATAATTTGAATAGTCATACTCAATTTTATAAGCTGACAATTATAAGGAGTTTGCTTTTAAATGGCCTCAGGCTTTAACTAGGCTAGGATCGTCTTTGGTTTGGAAAACACAACATCCCATTGAGCATTACCCAGGAATCTGATCATTACTTCAAAAAAAAATCTCATTTTTATGGCCAGAGAGAATCAGATAGGAGAATTTCTGCATGAAAATGTAATTGTATCATCCAAACTGATGAGGTGGAGGGGGAAAATGTTATAACCATTTGTAGGATGGTTTGGTTGTGTATTATATGAAGCTGAACATAGATTTACCATACAATCCAGAAATCACACTCCTAGTTATTTACTCAATATCCAAGAAAGGGTGCAATTGGGCCCTAAGATGTAGAAGAATAAATGTGAAAACAGAATCGGGTCAACTACATTAAATTCCTAACATATATTCAGTGCATTTAAAAAAAACTCTCACAAATGAAATCCTGATACCAGATGCCTCCACTGGTGTATTCTTCCATTTATTTCTGAATAAATTACCCCGATCTTAAACAAACTCTTCTGAATTATAGGAAAATGGCTCTTTTTTATGAGGTCACCACAATCTTGATTATAAAATCGGACAAGGATATCACCCACCCTGTAATTACAAAACAGTTTTTCTCATGATATAGTTATAAAAATCCTAAACAAGATAACAAAGCAAACTCAAAGAATGATTTAACATAAAAAATATGTCAATGCTATTTACCATAATAACTACAAAAAAGATTAAAAACGATTATCTCAAAATAAGTTTTTAAGATGCCTTTGCTGAATTCAATACCCATTCATAATTTAAAAACAATTAATAGTATGTTAGGTGTACAAAGAATAGTCTTTTATGAAATAAAAACTATCTGCAAAAATCTAAGAGCATTCATATTTGATGGTAAAATATTAAAACTTTCTTCCCTTCTGCCCTCTTTCTTTTCCCAGTACTTCAGATAGTGCACAATGGAAAAATCACCCCTATCATTACTTTTGTTCTACATCTCACTATGGGGTTTAGCCAGGACAATATAACAAAAGAAACAAAATAAAACAAAAACAAAAACAAAATAGAGAAAAGAAAAAGAAAAACAAAAGTAGACATCATGTGCATAGAAAAGGGGAAAGAAAATTCTTATAACTTTCCTATCGATGGTTATATAGTTAGAAAATAAAAAATCTATGAATTATAATAAATTTAATAAGATTGCTTTACATACTGTTTTCCGCAGTGCTTACAGATGCTTTAGTAAGAAAGGTGAAAACAGCAAATACACAGATAGAACTCTGTGTCAGCATTTGGCAGCATTTAACTGTCATGAGACTTCCTGAAGGTAAGACTTAAATCAGTAGTTCATGTAAACTGTGCTGGTGTGCAATGTTAATGCCACCCATCTCACTGCCATGTGAGTGCAACCTGATGCTTTACAGGGCTGACAGGACTGGAGTGCATTCTCGTATTTTCAAATTAATGTTAATTCTATCTCATTTTAAATGTAGACATTTTATCACCAGCTTTTGTATCAGCAAGGGAGATTCTAGTCTTGGCAATAGCCTCAAGTCTGATTTCAACATTACCCAAATGGTGGTGATGTTCACTCTTCTCAGCAAATGAAACTTTCATCTGTTTTTAAAGCAATCTATGGAATATTTATCTCTGAGTTGCTTCATCAAAAAGAGCTCCCAAGAGGTGGTAAAAATTATTTTGGTACTATCACAGTGAGATTTAATGACATTTTAAATAAATAACAATATCCTGTTTACGCATAATAAAGTATTACATTTATAGCGTTTTGGCTTAGATTTATAAAAATGCACTAAATCAGTGATGAAAATCAGGATTTATAATTGTTCTATTATTATTTCTGAAACTATTTATGGTAGGAAAGGTTAGTGACTGCTGCTGGCACTGTGGTAGCAGAAAGTTAATGATTCTCTTGTCTTTTAGTGGAGTTAGACTGTAGTTCATGTGTAAAACAATACCTTCAAGCTGTGCCTTAAATGCTGAGCTCATTTATCTCTCATCAGTTAGGTAAATGAGATGCGGAAGTGGCTCCTGGTTTCTAAATAACTTTTTATACACTACTGAAAGCCTTAAAGGGTACTAAAATGCTTTCTCTTGTTAATGAAATTTCACTCATATAGGCTCCAGACTAGTACGATGGCGTTGGCTTTCCTGAGTCTTCAGATTGCTGATCCCAAGTTGTAGGACTTAAGTCTCCATAACTGCATAAGCCAATTCCTTATAAAAAAAAAAATCTCTGCAAAAATCTCTGTGTATGTGCGTATGTGTATGCATATGTGTGTGTGTGTGTGTGTGTGTGTGAGAGAGAGAGACAAGATGTACATAGATAGGTGTGTGTGTGTGTTTGTATGTGTGTATATATATTTATATGATTCTATTCCTCTGGAGAACCCAGACCAATACTGAGATGATTCATAATTAAGTTTGTATTAAAATAACTCTAAGCTTTTTTGGTATGTCATTTAAATATATTCGAATGCTATGGGTCTAAGATTGTTTTGGATTTTAAACCAAGGATGAATTTCAATTTGGTCTTTGTTACGGTTTTCTTTGGAAAGGTGTTATGCCATTGAGTCAGTTAAAAGTGAAATTTACTCATAATCCTTGGTCAAGGGTTTTATAACCCTCCCATCTTTGAATTACTTATAACTTACTTTAGAATTATTGCTCATCCTCTTCCCTTTCTTTTACACTATCCATGCTCCTCATATAACATAGCTATAATTAATGAGTTTTACCAAGGCTGTTTCTTGAGTCTGTAAATCCAGGGGGGCATATATTTCCATATAGCATCTAGTGTTCTAAAAATGCTTGTCTAGGCGATTGGGTTCCCACCTCAGCCAAGTTATCACGTCTATAATTTACCATCATTTCAATTAAAGTAGGTAGTGGTGGAATCACCTGACTTTTCTTATCTCCTTGCCTAAACATCCTTCTCAGGCATAAGAGCACCACAGGCCTGAGCTGAAGCCCAGAATCCAGAGCTAATCTGAGTGGGGTAGATGAGCCTGTATCAGTAAGACATGAAATTAGAAACTAATGGAAGACAGGAAACTATGGGCTCTTGGACCAAGAGGGACCTTCAAAATGGCAAAACTAAATCAAAGATGAAGACACAGGATAAAAATTAAAAGCTGGCTTGGGTACAGCTACAGAGGACTTGCAATGATGTTCAGTGAGATTGATCAGAAAACATCAGGGGTGCATAAGACGCTCATTCATTGAGAGATTCCCTGACAAAGGAATCCTCTCATAAGACACTTGGGCTTTTACCCATGCACAGTGGAAGAAGAGATAAAGTCTGGCTTTGAAAACGATTTTATTAAACACTGACCCTTCTAAGATACCAAGATACCCAACAAGACCTAATTGTGCATTAATTCTAACTTGCAGAATGTTTTGGTCTTCAGAAGCAGCAACATAAAGCAGTGAACATAAGTAAAATTTCAGGACAAACAGTATCAAAAGTGTACAGGTGTATATAGAACTTTTTCATAGTTTCCCTTAGTTAAATATTAAGAAAAAAAGCAAGAGTTATATTTCCTTAAGCAGACAGTTTCTTTGACAACATATTTTAATTAGTACAAGAATGGTAGAATATGATAAATATAGAAGATAATTAATTTAGGCATAGAAACATGTTAAGTGTATCTAAAACTAATATTTATGAATTATTAATTTAGTAAAATTTGTCATTGTGTTTAGGAATATTAAGCCATATTAAGTAGTATATCTTAATTTAAAGTTATTCACACATTCCAATAAGTATGAAGAGTTAGAAGAATATTGTTTAAAAATATAGATGGCAAAGATACTAAAGTTGCACCGTTATTGTAGTTTTGGAATATGGAATAGGAAAACAGCAATGTGAAATAGTAGAGTTTATTTCAATGTTTTAAAGTCCTGCAAGCTTCATTATGTAGCTATTGAAAAGCAATTTTTTGTACATATTACTTTGACCATATCACCTTAGGCCTTCCAAGGGTGTTTTCCTGCCAAGAAACAAATTAAGCATTTATTAGAGGGTCACTAAGGCATCATTACAGGAGTAATTGCTCACTATAGTTTCTTGCCATTAGTTCATTTATTACTCTCTCTGTCTCTTAGAAGCTTTATAGAATCATGGATTTTTAATAAGTCTTGCACTCTGTGGTGATCTCAGGTTTGGTGTTGCTCATATAATTTGTTTCCTTTTTGATTCTGACAGCTTGCTGTTTACAAAATGATAAGTTCTTCCTACAGGAAAGTCCATAAAATGGACCGAAAGATGCTATAAAATTGCTAACACTGTAGAATATGAATTATTAACAATACTAATTATTTGTCTTTTCTGTGACAAAATTACCTTCCTTCTTTTATCATCTTATAATTTCCAAATTATAGGTAGATTATGTAGCTTTATAGTAAACCACAAGGCCATTCATAGGCTCATTCTGGAAGGTTTCTATACTTTCCATGGTATACCAATGTAGAAACTGTCCAACATGGAACTCTCCCTACCCCTCAGCAAAGGCCATGCCACTGTGGCTGAGACAAGTGCTTGGGAATTCCAGTGGGACAGACACTAATAGTATTGACCCTAAAATAAAAACCACAAAATAACTAATTTCCTGATGCACCATTATGTTCCCTTTTCACTTTTCTGAAACGAAAACTCACTGACTTTGCTTTCACATATAAAGTTGTTATGCAACTAATTTTTATATGAAAATGATCTCCTTATGAAATAGTCCAGCATCTTTTCATACAGATGTAAATAAATGTGGTAAAACTGTAGTTTACACTCTCATTTTCTAAAGCATTAGCACTATTACATGATAAACAGTGTCATTTTATATAAATATTATAATGTATAAAAATGATACTTTAATGACTTCCTCTAAATTTCTTGGAATATGAGACTAGCTGCAATGTAAAAGGAATCCAAGCATAGACAGAGTAATGGTTTTATCATTAAGATTCTGTATCATACAGTACAAAGAAACTCTGTTGTTGTGTTTTGCATTTCAGAACATCACACAGTTGAATATTGGTGGTAGGCAGTTATGAATAATGCCTAAAATTTCTCTTAAAAAGTCTGCTTCCCATTTTCAACCAGAAAACTAAATGTATGAGTATCACAACTTTCATTCAAATAATGTATGTGGTAGTCATGATTGCTGTCCATATCAGTTATGTCTGGGCCTTCTTCCCTGCCACCTTGCAATTGGGAAGCTGTGTGGTTTAGGTTGCTTTGGACAATGAAATGTGAACAGAAGTGGCTTGTATCATTTATGAACTGAGATTTTTGAACCAGCAATAATCCACTACATTTTTTTTCTCTGCCACAGTGATATAGTTTAGCTATGTCCCCACCCAAATTTCACCTTGAACTATAGTTCCCATAATCTCCACAGGTCATGGGAGGGACCTGGTGGGAGGTAATTTAATCATGGGGGAGGTTGTCTTCATGCTGTTCTTGTCATATGAGTGAGTTTTCACAAGATCTGATGGTTTTACAAGGGGTATTTCCCCCTTTGCTTGGCACTTCTCCTTCATGCCACCACGTGAAGAAGGACATGTTTCCTTCCCCTTCCACCATGATTGTAAGTTTCCTGAGGCCTCCCCAGCCATGCCGAACTATGAGTCAATTAAACCTCTTTCCTCTATACATTATCCAGTCTCGGGTATGTCTTTATTAGCAGCATGAGAACGAAATGATACACAGAGTACCCAGAAAATATTCCAGAAAATATCTTCTTGTTTTCTCAGCCTAGGTCCCAAAATAAGAATGACTTAGAGAAGAGCCCTTAGCTAACCTGCATAGGACATAAAATTTGAGTAAAAAACTAACCTTCAGTGCTTCCATCATTAGGTTGTTTATTGTGCATCTTAACCTAGTATAAATGAATGTTCCCATAAGGGGAAACACTTAAATACGTGGTATTTGTTTA
The DNA here is from genome assembly GCF_028878055.3 of Symphalangus syndactylus. Lineage (NCBI taxonomy): Eukaryota > Metazoa > Chordata > Mammalia > Primates > Hylobatidae > Symphalangus > Symphalangus syndactylus. The sequence continues at coordinate 115,181,014 of NC_072428.2, forward strand.
GGGTCTGACTGGTAGACAGTGAATAAATAATGATTGGATTTTGGAAAGCAAGCAATCTATGCTATGTAATGGCAAAAATGTTGGTAACATTGTTGCTATGATAGCTTGGAAGACAGGTCAATTACTAATGAACCTGTAGCTTTGAGGGAAGAAGTTGGGATGTACAGGGTTAGGAGCATATGTTGGTTGCTATTGGCTATATTTGGAGATGTATTAAAAGGAAAAGATGAAAGGAGGAAAGAATTGATCAGTTTGCAACTAGAAATGAAAGAGAATAGAGAAAAATCACAAAATTAGGGACCTGCGAGGTCGCAAAAGGTATATGCTTCTCAATTACCGAGTAAATAAAGTAAAATAAAAGTGATAGAAGATATTCAAAATAATTTGAAAAAATGAGATGTCACTGAATATTGGATATTATTTCAACATGAACGAGATTAAGAGTAACATATTTGAAAATAATACAATATAAAATAAAATATTATAAAACATTTGAGCACTGAAGTCTATTTGAACCTCAGCCTTTCTGCTCAGATCCAATTAATGTTAGAAGTGCAATATTGGTACTTAAAAACGTTAAATGGATTAAAGTGGTCCGTATTAGGTCCATTCAACTGGACAAAATAGCACAGGGAAATAAAAGGCCAAAGGTATAGTTTCCCACTGTAGTCGTTTTCTATTGCTGCTGTAACAAACTACTACAAACTTAATGGCTTAAAACAGCACAAATGCATTATTTTACATTTCTCTTGGTCAGAAGTATAGCATTGATCTTACTGGATAAAATCAAGGTACCAGCAGAACTGTTTCTTTTAGAGGCTCTAGAGGAGAATCTATATCCTGACTTTTCTAGCTTTTAGGAGCTGACCAAATTCCTTGGTTCATTGTCCTCTTTTTAAAAATCAACAATGGCCAGTTAGGTCTTTCTCAGGATCCTGACTTCTGCTTCTCTTCTCACATCTTTTTCTCTGACTCTGCCTATCCTGCCTTTGTTTTACTTTTGCAGAATCTTGTGATTACAGTGGTCCACCTGAATTACCCAGGACAGTCATTCTGCCACGAGATCCTTAATCACATATACAAAGTCCCTTCTGTTATGTAAGGTAACATAATCAGAGGTTCATGGAATTAAGATATGGATATCTTTGGGAAGTCATTATTCTGTCTATCTTAGTGAATAAATGACGAATGGATGTTGGAAAACATGCCATCTATCTTATGTAGTGGTGAAAATGTTGGTGAAGTTTTTGCTATGATAACAAAACAGATCAGTATCTAATGAACTTGTAGCCCTAGGGGAAGAGGTTGCAATTTGCAGCATTAGGATCCCCTTGTATCTAAAGATTCATGTCCAATTCACATGCAAAATACATTCACCTTATTTACTCCAATATTCTCAAAAGTCTCAACTCATTATAGAATCAACTAAAAGTTAAAAAAAAACTCATGTAAATTTTATTAGCTCAAAGTTTCAGATCTCATTATCTAAATCATCTAACTCAGGTATGGGTGAGAATCTGGGTAAAATCCATCCACAGGGAAAATGTTTCTTTATCTTTAGACTTATGAAACTAGGAAACAAGTTTTCCACTGCTAAAATACAATGATGGGAGACGAATAAGACACCAGTTATAGAAATTCACATTAAAAAAGGAAGACAAGGGAAGAATAAAGGAGTTACCAATTCCAATTTCAAAATCTCATATGGAAAACTCCATTGAATTTAAAGGCCTGAGAATAATCCTGAGACTAGTGGCTCTTTCCTTACAATTTTCCTTTTTTTTCATGAAGGACGGCACAGTAAGTTAGTAGTTTTACCAGCCTGTTTCCTGCTCTTAGAATTTTGAAAGTCAACACCTTTTTTCATTTCTTCATCTTTCTATTCCTTTCAGTAAAATCTGGCTATGTTTCTAATGAGCCTGTTCTATGATACTCCTCAAAATTCTTCCAGCCTATGCTCATTGCCCAATTTCAAAGCCATGTCTACAGGTTAGGTATTTTTACAGCAGCAACCCTCTTCTTGTATGAAAATTGGTTTTCATTTCCTATTGGATCAAATGTTAGTTTTACTTTTAGTTTTTTAAGGATTCTCCATACTGTCTTCCATAGTGGTTGTACTAGCTTACATTCCCACCAGCAGTGTAAAAGTGTTTCCTAAAAAGGAAATATGAAGGATGTGGTAAAAACCACATGCATCACAGCATCTATTATTTTTTGATTTTTAAACTATGGCCATTCTTGCAGGAGTAAGGTGGTATCTCATTGTGGTTTTAATTTGCATTTCCTTGATAATTAGTGATGTTGAGCATTTTTCATATATTTGTGGGCCATTTGTTGTTTTTTTTTTTTTTTTTTTGAGAATTATCTATTCCTGTCCTTTGCCCACTTCTTAACAGTATTATTTGTTTTGTTCTTCTGGGTTTGTTTGAGTTCCTCGTATATTCTGGATATTAGTCCTTTGTCAGATGCATAGTTTATGACTATTTTCTCCTATTCTGTGGGTTGTCTGTTTACTCTGCTTATTATTTATTTTGTTGTGCAAGCTTTTTAGTTGAATTAAGTCCCATTTATTTATCTTTGTTTTTGTTGCACTTTCTTTTTGGTCATGAATTATTTGCCGAAGCCAATGTCTGTGAGAGTTTTTCTGATGTTATCTTCTAGAGTTTTTATGGTTTCAGGTCTTAGATTTAAGTCTTTGATGCATCTTGAGTTGATTTTTGTATAAGGTGAGAGATGAGGATCCAGATTCATTCTTCTACATGTGGCTTGCCAATTATCGCAGCAGCATTTGTTGAATAGGGTGCCCTTTCCACCACTTTATGTTTTTGTTTGCTTTGTCAAGGATCAGTTGCCTATAAGTACTTGGGTTTATTTATGGGTTCTCCATTCTTTTCCATTGGACTAATTATTTGGGTTTATTTATGGGTTCTCTATTCTTTTCCACTGGACTATGTGCTGATATTTATACCAGTACTCTGCTGTTTTGATAACTATAGACTTGTAGTATAGTTTGAAGTTGGGCAATGTAATGCTTCTAGATTTTTTTTTTTTTTTTTTTAGTTTTGCTTTGGCTATGTCGGCTCCTTTTTGGTTCCATATCAATTTTAGGATTTTTTTCTAGTTCTGTGAAGAATGATGATGGCATTTGGCAAATCATAAAGGAGGAATTACCTAAAGGTTAGAGCCAGGGCATAAGAGACCGGGGAGGTCTTCAGTGGAGAAGAATCAGGGCCTAATAATGATACATTTCATAATCTAGTGTAGGGGACCTTGCATAGTATGCAAATAGGTTATAGATTTTCTATGCATAAGTGACTGCTGCTTCTCCCATCATTTTTCTATCAAATGGGATATTTACTGTGAGTTTCCTTTTGATGCTTCATCTCATATATTAAGAGCACTGGAAGCAGACAAATTGGATTTTAAGTTTATAGATTTCTGTACCAAGAGGAATGGCATCCAAATCAAATGAAGACACAGCCAGTCATCAAGCTCAGACATCAGACTTTGCGCCTGATGCAGAGATTAAGTAGAATTTTTGTTTTTTTCCTCATGTTCTGAAATGTAGAAAGGAATATAAACTGCATATTTGGCAACCCAGAGGGCAAATTGTTATAGTCTTTGATGTTGCCTGAAAACACTTCTGCTTCTTTTCCTTGGCAAGCTGATAGGTTTGCACTTTTTACTTTGAATTTGGGAATGGTCATATTTCTTGATTTGACCAGAAAGATGTTAATGCAGGGAGAACATGAGTCACTTCTAGATGGACGTTTATCTAAGTTATCATGCACTAGACTCTCTCTTCTTTCTGAGATGGAAATGACTTTCCAGGTAGTAGCTGTTTTATACTAATTTACATTAGTAAATTTATATGTAATTAATAAAATATGTGTCATATTTCAAATCTACTTGCTAAGATGCCAGTAGTTATGTTTATGTAGTTTGCCTTTTTCAGATCCAGTTTTCTCACTGACTCTGAGGCATCATTCTGTGCAGTTGAGAGCGTTTTTAGAATGTATCTACATTAAAGTATTTTGTATTATAAACTTATTTTGATTTTTTTTTGCTGTAAAATAAAAATTGGACTTTTCTTTTCCCAACTAAATTGATGTTTTTTCAAATATACTTATAATGCTTGATATCTTACATTCCACACTCTTCTGATTCTGATGACAGGTAGAAATGATCAGCCTATTATCAGCTCAACAATTTCTTGTTAAAGACAATAAATGACTTTGTTGTTGTGTTAGCTGTGGATTCAATTTTTACTTTAAAAACATGTGATTCAACTTCCTACTTTATCTTCTCCCCAGCTCCTGACAACCACTGCTTACTCTCTGCTTTTCTGTATTTGATTTATTTTACTTTTACTTTTTATTTTATTTGTATGAATTTATGAAGTGAAGTGTAATTCTGTTACATGGATATACTGCATAATGGTGAATTCAGAGCTTTTAGTGTGTCTATCATCAGAATAACATACATGGTACCTGTTAAGTAGTTTCTTGTTTTTCACCGTTCCCAGCCCCCAACCCTTCCAAGTCTACATTGTTAACATTCCATACTCTATGCCCATGAATACTCATTATTTAGTTTCCACTTATGTGGTAATTGACTTTCTGCTTCTGTGTTATTTCTCTTACAGCCTCCAGTTCCATCCATGTTGCTACAAAAGACATGATTTAATTCTTTTACATGGCTGAATAGTATTCTATTGTGCATATATATAACCCATTTTTTAAAATCTAGTAATTCATTGATGTACACATACAGTGATTTCATATTTTTGCTATTGTGAATAGTGCAGCAATAAACATGAGTTTATGTATCCTTTTGAGGTAACAATTTCTTTCCCTTTGGGTAATTACCCAGTAGTGGGATTGCTGGATCATATAGTAGTCCTATTTTTAGTTCTTTGAGAAATCATCTCACTGTTTTTCATAAAGGTTATGCTAATTTACATTCTCACCAACAGTGTATAAGTATTCCCTTTCATCTGCATTCTTGCAAACTTCTGTTAATTTTTTTAAATAATTATGATTCGTATAAAATGTTATCTCATTATGGTTTTAATTTGCATTTCTCTAATGATTAGGGTTGATGACCTGTTTTTCCTGTGCTTGTTGGCCATTTGTATATCTTTTTTAGCAAAATATCTGTTCATGTCCTTTGCCCACTTTTTAATGGGATGATTTATTTATTTATTTATTTATATGGTTGAGTTGTGTGATTTTGTTATCAATTTTGACTATCAACCCCCTGTCTAAGGTACAGTTTTGCAAACATTTTCTTTCATTCTGCAGGCTGTCTGTTCACTCTATTGATTATTTCTTTGGCTATAAACCAAATGTATCTGGTAGACATTTCATTTTATCGAATAACTGAAGTATATAAGTTTTTATCATCAGAACATGTAACATTCTCCAAGATACATCAGAGGTAAGGCTATAAAATCAGCCTCAACAAGTTAAAAAAATCAAAATTATATTAAGTATCTTTTCAGATCACAGCAGAATATACTAAAAATTGATACCAAGAGGAACGTTAGAAACTATAAAAATACATGGAAATTAAATAATATGCTCCCGAACAATTTTTGAGTCAATGAAAAAAATAAGATAAAATTTAGAATTTTTTTTTGAAATGAATGAAAATGGAAACACAACATACCCAAATGTCTGGGATACAGCAAAAGCAGTGCTAAGAGAAACGTTTATACCATTAAATGCTTACATCAAAAAAGAAAAAAATACCACAAGTCAACAACCTAACCTCATGCCTCAAGGAATTAGTAAAACAAGAACAAACTAAATTCAACTTTGGCAGAAGAAAAGAAATAACAAAAATGAGCAGAGCTAAATGAAATTGAGACCAAAAATAGAATACAAGTGATCAATGAAACAAAAAGTCGGTTTTCAAAAACATAAAATTGATTAACTGCTAGCTAGACCAACCAAGAAAAGAATAGAAGATCCAAATAAACAAAATCAGAAGTGAAAAAGGAGACATTACAGACTAGTATGAGCAAGTACAGGCTCACAACCTAGAAAACGTAGGGGAAATTAATAAATTCCTGGAAACACACAACCATCCAAGCATGAACCATGAAGTAATAGAACTCCCGAACAGACCAATAATAAGTAACTAGATTAAATCCATCATAGATACTCTTCCAACACAATAATAAAAGCCCAGGGCCAGATGGATTCACAGTTGAATTTTTCCAAACATACAAATAACTGATACCAATCCTCCCAAAATTGTTCCAAAAAAATACATGAGGAGGGAATTCTCTATAACTCATTCTATGAGTTCAGTTATCACCCCGATACCAAAACTAGATGAAGACACAACAACAAACTGCAGACCAACATCCTGGATGAATGTAGACACAAAATCCTTCACCGAATACTAGTAAAATAATTCAATGACACATCAAAATGATAATACATCACCTATTTGATTATTTTAGATACCTCATTTTAGATTGTGCTGAAGTCTAACATAAGTAATCTTTGTGATAAATCCAATCATGCAGTTTATGGGAAGTTGCTATTCAATGGATATAAAATTTCAGTTACTCAAGGTGATTAAATTTTAGAGATCTGCTGCACAACATTGTGCCTTTAATTAACAAAACTGTATTATACACTTAAAAATTTGTTAGGGCAGTATATCTCATGTATAGTGTTCCTACTACAATTTTTAAAATCTGATTCAAAATACTTATTTTTTTATTTGTGGAGCTAATATACTTTTGAGTTTAATTTGAAATTAATTTTGAGGTTGACTTTAGTAATAGTATTTTGAGAAAAATCTTAGGTTTACTTATGAGAGGTGAAGCCAGCTGGACTTCCTGGGTTGAGTGGGGACATGGTGAACTTTTCTGTCTAGCTAGAGGATTGTTAATGCACCAATCAGCACTCTGTAAAAACGCACCAATCTGTGCTCTGTGTCTAGCTAAAGGATTGTAAATGCACCAACCAGCACTCTGTAAAAATGCACCAATCAGCACTCTGTGTCTAGCTAAAGGATTGTAAAATGGACCAATCAGCTCTCTGTAAAGTGGACAAATCAGGTCTCTGTAAAATGGACCAATGAGCAGGATGTGGATGGTGCCAAATAAGGGAATAAAAGCTGACCTGCTGAGCCAGCAGCAGCAGCCCACTCAGGTCACCTTCCATGCTGTGGAAGCTTTGTTCTTTTGCTCTTCACAATAAATCTTGCTGCTGCTCATTCTTTGGGTCTGCACTACCTTTAAGAGCTGTAACACTCACTGCAAAGGTCTGCAGCTTCACTCCTGTAGTCAGTGAGACCATGAACCCACTGGGAGGAACAAACAACTCCAGACATGCCACCTTTAAGAGCTGTAACACTCACTGTGAAGGTCTGAGGCTTCACTCCTGAAGTCAGCAAGACCAAGAACCCACTGGAAGGAACCAATTCCAGACACAGTATGATAGCTTTGGGAGACAAAAGTAACACCTACAGATAGCAGACCAGAGAAGACATTTCCTGTGATTATCTATAGAGATAATGTTTTTTTGTGCTTATTCATAAAAACATTAAAAACTGAATATCCTTAACCAATGAGTTTTAGAAATGGCCATACCTAAATTCAAGTCCTGGATCTGCCAATGTCTAACTATATGACTTGAGCAATTAAAAAAAAATTTATCTAAACCTCAGTTTACTCATCTGGAAAATGAGGCAGAGGGGAAATATTTTTAAAAAGCCAAACATAGATTTTAATCTGTCAATTGAATGTGGTCCTTTTGGTAAAGTGTTTCACATTAAAAGTTCAAAAAAAAATACTAGATGAAATGATTGGTATTAGAAAGCCTATATATATAATTCTGGGACTGCCTGAACATGTGCTTTAAATTTTTCATACCTATTTGCAGTTGGAAAATCAGCTCTTACCTGCTGGTAGAAAGGCTTAGTTGATCAATTAACTTTATAATAATTACCTCTCCTGCTGTAAAGTTAATTAAATAATGGCCCAAGAGCAGATGTCAGGAACTGTTTTAAATTTTCTAAAGTAATTTCTTTGATTCAGCCAGCAACTATTCATTAGATTATGTATATAAATTCTAAAACTCTAATTTCAATGAAATTGGGTATTATACTACTTTCAGTTTATATTTTGTTGAAGATACAATTGTCCCTAAAGAACGATCAATTTAACTGCTTTCATCACAACCAGTGGGCAAATTTAGGCACAAACCTATGTAATAAAAAATAATCCATGAATTATAACTTTTTTTGTCAAATAATTATTGTGGCCCAGTATAAAATAACTAGGTGTTATCTTGAAACAATTAGAATTCTTGATCAAATACTGATATGCCAACAATTTGTTATCTTCTACCTTTCTGTTACCACTGCTGAAGCTTTTATCACAAATAACATTTTAGAAGGGAATAATAGGAGTTCAATTAAAGTTTTAAACCAAACATTGCATTTATTATCTACTATGTTTCTGGCAATGCAGTAGATGTCTATGTGTATAATTTTGAATATATTATATTGTTTTTATTAGGGTTCTCTACAGGGATGGAACTAATAGGATAGATATATGTATAAAGGGGAGTTTATTAAGTAGTGTTAATTCACAGAATCACAAGGTCCCACTGTAGGCCATCTATAAGCTGAGGAGCAAGGAAGCCAGTCCAAGTCTCAAAGCTAAAAAACTTGGAGTCTGATGTATAAGGTCAGGAAGCATTCCACATGGGAGAAAGATGTAGGCTGGAAAGCTAAGCCAGTCTAGCCTTTTCACATTTTTCTTCCTTCTTTATATCCTGGCCATGCTGGCAGCTGATTAGATGGTGCTGTGACTCAGATAAGACTTTGAACTTTGGACTTTTGAGTTAACGCTGAAATGAGTTGAGGCTTTGGGGGACTGTTAGGAAGGTACGATTGGTTTTGAAATGTGAATATATGAGATTTGGGAGGGGTCGGGGTAGAATGATGTGGTTTGGCTCTGTGTCCCCATCCAAATCTCATCTTGTAGCTCCCATAATTCCCATGTATTGTGGGAGGGACCTGGTGGGAGATGATGGAATCATGGGGAAGGTCTTTCCCATGCTGTTCTTGCGATAGTGTATGGGTATCATGAAATCTGGTTTTAAAAACAGGAGTTTCTCTGCACAAGCTCTCCCTTTGCCTGCCGCCATCCATGTGAGATGTGACTTGCCTCTCCTTGCCTTCTGATTCATGACTGTGAGGCCTCCACAGCCATGTGGACCTGTAAGTCCAATACAACTCTTTCTTTTGTAAATTGCTCAGTCTTGGGTATGTCTTTATCAGGAACATAAAAACAGACCCCACTCCTGGTATCAATTTGTTGTACTAGTCTGTTTTCATGCTGCTGATACAGACATACCTGAGACAGGGCAATTTACAAAATAAAGAGATTTATTTGACTTATAGTTCCACATGGCTGGGGAGGCCTCAAAATCATGGCAGAAGGCAAGGAGGAGCAAGTCACATCTTACGTGGGTGGCAGAAGGCAAAGAGAGAACTTGTGCAGAGAAACTCCTGTTTTTAAAACCATCAGATCTCATGAGGCCCATACACTATCACGAGAACAGCATGGGAAAGACTTACTCCCATGATTCAGTCATCTCCCACCAGGTCCCTCTAACAACATGTGGTAATCATGGGAGCTGCAAGATGAGATTTGGGTGGGGACACAGAGCCAAACCACATTATTGTTCATATTATTATTCATATTATTTTTATTCAGATGCTGAGAATAGGCTCAGTGATTTACCTGACATGCTGAAAGTCACACAGTTGCTGGTAAGTGATGGTAAGTCATGGAGCTAGAATTCCAACCCACTTTGTTTTATTCAAAACTCGATTATGCTAACTACTATGCCTTGATGCCCCCTTTATCAGTGTTCAAAAATAAGCTTTTTAAAATATTGAACCTCTTCAGTGTGCTGTGTTATTAATAGCTCAAAATTCAATTCTTACCATATTATTTTAATATAAAAACAACAGTACTAAAATCTACCACTTACTGTATAATTAATAGGTATCAGATTCTGTACTATGTGATTTAATATGCACTCTTAAAACTTAATATCTTTAATTACCATTTGAAGAAGTAGGTAGTGCTTTTTATCCACATTTTACAGATGAAAAAACTGAGCCTCAAGATGGGAATGTATTATTCATGGCTAGCAAATGGCAGAGATATGATTTATATCCAGAGCTTTCTGACTCTAAGTATTTACCACTTTATTTTCTTGCCTGTTGGTATGGTGAAGTTATATATAGTTTAATAATTCTCACAATGAGAAAAACATATTCCCTTTTGGAGGCTGAGGCAGGTGGATCACTTGAACCCATGAGTTCAAGGCAAGCCTGGGAAACATGGCTAAACCCCATGGTTGCAAATACTACAAAAATTAGCCAGGTATGGTGGCCTGTTCCTGTAGTCCCAGCTACCTAGGAGACTGAGGCCAAAGGATCATCTGGGCTCAGGAGGCTGAGGATGCAGTGGGCCATGATTATGCTACTGCACTGTAGTGTGGGCAACAGAGTGAGACTCTGTCTCAAAACAAACAAACAAACAACAAAACATCACCAAATCAAAACATATTCCAGGAACTGAGAGATGAAATTCCAGACATGAAACTAACTGAATACCCTGACAGGTAATTGTTAATAAGCCCAAATTCCTCAAATCAAGATTTTCTGAGCTGCACATCTGTGCTAAATTCAAAGATTCATGTTAAGAGTATTTGAAAGTTTAAGAAGCTCTTGGATGACATGTCCCAGTGATTTGGAGTTTTGGTCATCTATAAACATGTGGGTGTAAAATGGATACTCTAGAGACATAGATATTCACCTGAACGTGGCTGCTTAGTGCAGTAGTTAAAAAAATTATTGAGCTAAACTGCCTAGGTTCAAACCTCTTTATAAGTGCGTGACCTTGTTTAACTCTTCTGTCTATTTATACCCCAGATATTTTCATCTGTAAAATTGGGATGATAACAATAATAATAAGGTTTCACAGACGATTGGTAGAATAATTAAATGGTAATGTCTGAAAATTATGTGGAATTATGTCTGGAACAAAGTAAGAGCAATACAAATATTTACTAAATAAATAAATGAAAATAAAGTCTTCACTGATGACCCAGGGTGGAAGTGGTCTCTCTGTCTTCTGTGTTCTGACACATTGGAGTCAACTCATAGATGTTACCACGTTACCCTTCCTTTTAATTACTTATTTACATATCTTTTTTTTTATGGTAGGTTTAAAGCTTCTGGAGAAGAGAGAGTATTTGTTTTTCGTACAGTCTCAGAATATTGCTCAATAAGACTCATGCATAAGAGAATCAATGACTCTTTAGAGGCAGGAGTGTGACTTCTGTTTCCTTTCGTGGGAGGGAACGTCGCTAACTGTGACAGTTTTACACCTTCTGTCAGAATACAGTGGCAGTTAACATTGGTGGAAATTGATATAATCATTTAGTGCTTTCTATGTATATGGTGGGTGACGTAATATGCCTATGAAGTTGTCTGTGTCCTAATCTTTAGAACCAGTGGATATGTTACCTTACATGACAAAGAGGACTTTGCAAATGTGATTAAGTTAAGAACCTTGAGATGGGAGATCATCCTGGATTATCCATATGAGCCCAGTATGATCATAAGGGTCCTTATAAGATGGAGACATTGGAAGCAGGGGTCAGAGAGGTGCTATTGCTGATGAGGAACATGTGCCAGGGAATGTAGGCAGCCTCTATAGACTGGAAAAAAAAAGGAATAAATTCTCTCTGAGAATCTCCATAAAGAACTCACCCCTGCTCACACACTGATTCTAAGATCTTTGACCTCCAGAACGTTAGTATGCTACATTTGTGTTATTTCACACCACTAAATTAATAGCAAGTTTCTATAGCAGCAATTGGAAATTTATACAATCTGCTTCTGGAATAAAATAAAATAAAAAAAATAATAAGAAAGAAAAGAAAGAAAGAAGATTGGAAGAAATAGGATGCTTTGCTATAAGTAACATCTCTGTTTGGTGTGAATAAAGGAGCCATAAATTGTAAGACAGAATTAATTATCAAAACTGATGATGGGCAGGAAATAACATGAATTGTTGCAAACAAAAATTTAAAACAAGCACATAAAGTATTTTTTTTTGAAGTTAGTAGAAGTTTATTTAAAAATTACTTCGGTATGAGCGTGGCAACACAATAAAATAAAATCAATTCATTGTATAAAGAAACAATAAAATTAATGAAATAAAATTAATTCATTATAAAAATGCAGGTGTCACAAACCAAGTGCAGAGTTTCTTTTTATAAACACAATATTGTAAATGGTGAGTAAAAGTTTTAATTTTTTTATAAACTATAATATGTAAATGTTTCTATTCATGCCTCTACTCCCTTGCCTGCTGTCTCTGATCCCCAATTTTAAACCGGAAGCAATTGTGTTTAGGGCTGTTTTGAAGGGATAGCAAACAGAACAGCGCTGGAGAGGATGATACTGTCACTCTTGTTTTAATAAAGGGTCCTCAGAAATGCTGAACAGAAGCTTTAATAGCATTCCTGGCAATAACCATCCCTGTTCCCCATGTATTTTGAATCAGATTTAATTTGAATTAAATAGAAATAAAAACTCTTTACCATTGCACCCTAATGACTGTAATTTTCTCTCAAGCTGTTACTTACAGACACAGTATGCTGCACCTAGGAAAGAACATCCCTATGCTTTTTTATTGAGTCCTCAAGAATAATGTCTTAAAAACTAACTTAAGTTCAAAGGATGAACTTAACTTCAATACCGTGAATTAATATGAAATATAAGCCTTTCTGAATTCTCCAAAATAACAGAAATCTCCAATTTAGATGGCTTCCTTTTGTTGCAGTAATTCTAGTCAGCCCGTTGACATCACCCAGTTCGTCTTTTTCAGGGCTGTAATACTCCTGTCAGCAACTCTGTGTGGAGCATTTAACTCACCACATAGCTGTAACCCTGATTGCCAGAACCAAAATGTCTCTCCATTACCACTTCAAGGAGCTCAACTGTCTGGTGCCAGATGGTATGCAAATTGGTCTCTTTCCAAAGATACAGATGTCACTGTGCCCAGAGTTTGTTAGAGTGTCTACATCCTCTCCTGCTGGGAATATAATTTGGTGGAATAACTCTTTGGCCTACCTGCCAATGATCTGCAGAACATTGACTCATTCCCAGATGACAGCTTTTAAAAATGCATCTTTCTATTCATCAGAATGACAAAGAACCAAAATTCAAAATTTGGGATCAACATACATTTTTGAAATATATGTGCTGAATGGAACATATGCTAGGTGAAAAAGAAATTTGCTATAAAATTAGGATGATTACTAAAATGAAATTTCACCAAAATGAGAGCTCTAGTTTATCTTTCCCTCCTTCCCTCATCGTAAATACCGCCTAGAAGAATATCAAGTTGTTCATGGCAAATAGACCAGGGGAACCTGTTTGCTTCCATGTATCATTCCTTTCATATGTAAAGAAAGGCAGGAATGTAAGGAAAAAACATCAGTGTTCATGAAAGTTACTTGACCTACATAAAGGTTTTTAGATTGAATAGCTGAATTTAAGGCCTATAGTCTAAGTTTTCTCTTTGTTAATATCTAACATACATGTCCACTTTTAAGGACGTTTCTTTTGTTCCAATTCTATCCCATGGAGTTCTAGAGTAGGATTATTTTTTTTTTCTGTTCCCACGCACTTTTAGGTCATCCTGTCACCTAATTGATTATTCAACTAATCATATATTCAAAAATAGGACTAAAATTTTAGCCTAAGACAAGCACACCTGGGAAGATAAATCAGCTCCAAAATAAAATAATTTATACTACAGACCAACAAAACCATTTTAAAATTGTTTACAATTTTAAATTCTCCATATCACTGTCTCCTTTATTTAAAAAAATATATAAAGTCTGAGAGTATTTTATAGATTCAAGCATAATCCTTGGAGTGAAATGTAAAGGTACAATGGAAGCCTAATTATATTTTCTGTGTTCTTATCATTTCTCTAAGATATGCTGGACTTCAGTCTTTAGCAGGGACAAATAAAATACATAATTTTACTTTTGGCAGGGTTGTATATTTTGCCATCTTACCAAATTACTGCTATTCCACCAAAATATTTTTAGAAATCATCATAGAGAAAATCCAACAACTCTGTCCTATACTTAAGCCAATAGATTGGTGTGCAGACATCTATTAGTGAAATGTATTTGCTAGTTTAAATTTGAGGTAGAATATTTAGTATTTAGGAAGGAACAAAAAACTATTTTTGTATGGAAGCTATAAACTTAGTGCCATTTTATAAAGAACATGTCTAGAAAGAATTCACTCAATAAAGACATTATATTTTTAAGTTTTATAAGCAAAAACACTGTTCTTTTATTTGAGGGTTTGAACTACTATAAGTTATTAATGCTAGAAATGATCTACTGTAAATACAGTGCATGTTTTCAGACAATCAAAACTGATTTAATAAAATAAGTCACAGTTAAATAGGAGATTAAAAAGATAATGCCAGGCTTGGTGGCTCATATCTGTAATCCTAACACTTTGGGAGGCAGAAGCAGGCAGATCACTTGAGGTCAGGAGTTCAAGATCAGCCTGGCCAACATGGTGAAACCCTGTCTCTACTAAAAACACAAAAATTAGCCAGGTGTGTTGGCACATGCTTGTAATCCCAGCTACTTGGGAGGCTGAGGCAGGAGAATCGCTTGAACCCAGGAGGAGGTGGAGACTGCAGTGAGCCAAGATCCCACGGCTGCACTCCAGCCTGGCAACAGGGCAAGACTGTCTCAAAAAAAAAAAAAAAAAAAAAAACAACCACCCAGGATTCTTGTCTAACTTCTAATTTCATCTGACTTCAAGATAAATTATTTGATTTCATAGTAAGGCTGTAGCAAATTCTGAGAGTCTTAATTTACTTATCTGTAAATTGGAGAAAATAGCTGCCTGAAGAAGTAGATAGACACATTATGGTGTTAGACCAGTGGTAAGTACTTAGTGATTTTTAGCTATGATGATTAGTATCATAGCTATCTAATAACACTACATCTATAACAAATGTTTCTGTCCATTTGACTTTAATACACTATCATTTTATTTTAAAATATCATCTTTTTAATGGTCTTATAAAATAGTCACTGATTTTTCTTCTTCAACTTGTAGCTGTTTTGCTTTCTCTCCCTCATTGTCACATATTTTTCTGGCTTGTAGACTCCTTATGAAAGTAGATGAATGTCCACGTACTGCCTTTCTTAATAGGACTTAAGCAGCTCTGAAAGAAAATACTTGTAAATTTACATTGTGCCCTCGCTTTCTATGTCTTCTTTAATTTCAAATTTTAGTGCCCTATTTTTCAGTACAGTACAGTTGCATATTCTCTTTATTGCTCCCTGGGGAAAATGGATATTCACTAAGTCCAGCCTCCAACTCCCATCAATTTATCTTATAACTAATGAGTTATGGTTATATATGAGAGAAAGTTTTTCCTAAAATTAAAACATGAAAATTGATTTGGTTATCAATAATTGCATACAAAAAATTAGCAGGGCGTGGTGGTGGGCGCCGGTAGTCCCAGTTACTCGGGAAGCTGAGGCAGGAGAATGGCGTGAACCTGGGAGGTGGAGCTTGCAGTGAGCCCAGATCGTGCCACTGCACTCCAGCCTGGGCGACAGAGCGAGACTCCATCACCAAAAAAAAAAATAAAAATTGCATAATAGAGACATACTGCTCTTAAATTTCCCTAATATCATGCAAAAGGCCGTTATGAATATAAAACAAACTAAAAGCTGGATGTTTGCTTTCGAAAAGTTGGAAAAAACTAGATCAATTGTTTCTACCATCCTCTGTCAGATTTGCAGTGTTCCTGATATTTTAACACTAGAGCCATCAACATCAATACAATCATTAGGACTTTTTTAAAGTACTTTGGATAGCATAGTTAACATGCTGTACTTATTAGATAAACAGAACTGTTATTCTATAAAGTTGTCACAGATCTCATTTGTCATTTGATTAAAAAGCAACAATTTGTAGTAAATGTTAGTATGTGTTTCTGAGGCTGCCTTCCTCTACCCACCCTCTACCATTTTAAGAAAACCGACACTATCTTGTTATGTCAGAAAACTTAGAGGGTCTCTATGGTTTTATATAACCAAATACAGTTGATATAGAATATCAATACTTCTTATTCTACGTTCCTCTCTACCCCTTGTGTGATTACTATCGCATTAAAAATGGAGGCTTATGGAGGCAGCTACTGTAAATCAGTAGCAATAGTATTTCTCTGTGCCTCTTAAAATAGAAAATTATGATTCAGATCCTCAACAGCCCATGTATAGAAAAGATAAGTTCTGCATATCTATATTGGCATTTAAACAAATAAAAGTTTATGACTATAGAATCTATTAAGAAAGTTTAACTAGTTAATGTCAACCTTGTGGGAAGAATCCATTTTGAACATAGTTATTTCTAGAAAAAAAAATAAATAAAACTTTTTTCTATTGTCCTAAAATGGTAAATACAAAACATTCGAAAGGAGTGGTTTTCTTTCAATGTGACTATATTATTATTGCTGTTGTTGTTTTTAGTTCTGTATTTAGTTGTTTTTAGTTTCAAACACTGAAAACACGGGGCCTTTTGTAAAATATAGTGACAGGTCTTTCACTGCATATCATTTTTATTTTAGCATCTTGTTCTAGACATTTTCTCCAGAAGCAGTAGTAGTAATAGATCAACAACATTTTACCAAAATCTTAAGACTGAGTGCCTGTAGAAGGAAAGGAAAGTCAGCGATGGTAAAAGATGAAGGAGAAACACAATCAAATAAATTAAAATAGGAGTCACATCTTGTAATGAAGGTGATATGTCATAAACTAAGAAATAGAATTTACTTAGCTTCATGCATCAACAAGTCAAATGAATACATAAGTAAACACACAACTTGACATGGGTAAAAATAGCACTGAAACAGGCAGGACCAACGATGTCAATATACAGGTGTCAAGCCAACCTCCCCATTGTGGTCAAACCTCAAACACCATTGCATAGACATCTAATATATCAGAATTGTTTACCCCAAATAGATTGGTAGTATGTGTGTGCAATCAAATTGAAAAGTGTACATTTTTACCTATTTAATGTGTTTATTTCTAGTGTTATTTGTAATTTTTGTTTTTAAGATATATTATTTAATTTTTAAAGCATTAAAACCTGCCAGTAAGATGTTTCAAACATTTATGCCATGTATAATTTTGGTTTCAAAAATAAAAAAAACACATTTATTTTTGGTGCTTTAATAGAAATGAATAAATTAGCATGTCTTTACCTATTATGTTGTTATATCTTTAGTGTTAATTTGATGTTTGAAATTTAAAGATTAATATCTTCCAAAACGATTTATCCATTAAACTATGTATATAATTTTTTGGAAAGACCAGAATATAAGAAAAAAGCCATGATGCCAGAGATGTATTCATGAAGGCCAAAATTACCTTCTGCAGAAGACTTTTTGTTTCTTCGCTTGTTTTCACATTTTATAGAAACTTCAAGGCCTGGGAAGTTGGATCAGGGAAGGCATATCTACTTCAGGCTTGCAGCCATTAATAGAATTTGGTTTTATCTTTTCTTTTGTTACAGTGATATTTTTACTAACTATACTTGTCTCCTCTCAGTGAGCAGCTTGTATCTACATTTAGAATGAATCAATAAGGGAGTGCTTTAATAACTATCACCTTTAACAACTTCAGACTGAGGCTAAGGTCTAAAATCAGCTGCCTGTAGAGGTTATGTGATCTTCCCTGAGAATTTTCAGAAATACTTGGATAGGAAAACCTGGTTTAAAGAGAAAGGAATGAAAAGAAGGCAGGACAGAAGGAAGAATAAGAGGAATGAAAAGAACCCCTCAAATGACTGAAAACTATACTTTCTGTGGTAAGCCATTAAAGGAAGTGTTAGTTTTAAATGGTGAAAAAATATGGCACATCTTGGTTACAATTGCAGGAACATCTAAAGATAAATCATATAGCAATTGACTATGCATTTGAGTGGACCTGGATATCTACAGGCCAAAATATATATTCCATGTTTCAATGTAATTTGACAAAAGACATTTGACATTTTAACAAGTAATAATCATGAATCTTATTGCACCTTTTCCATGTGTTTGGAACCACTTTAAATATTTATGTGTTTTATGTGAGAGCTTGGAATTATTTTTTACCCTCATTTTCACAAAAATGAAACTCAATCTTAGCAAAATTAAATCACTTCCCAAAGTTCTTACTGAGGAATTTTAGATGCTTGTTAGAAGCTGGTTTCAAACTGGGTAGTCTAACTCCAGTAGTCCTGCTCTTTACCACTATGATATTATTTTAGAAATATGTTCCTTTTAGCTTAAAAACCTCATTTGAAATCTTCAACTTTGATATCTCATTATTCTAGGCACACACATATATAACCTCTGTATCTCTATATACCAATGACCTACTCAGAATTTGATAAAATTTAAGTGTAATTACTTTTTCTATAAATGATAGTCTAATAGCTGATGTGTTGAAAACATTACACACCAAATTATCCTGAATATACTTCACTATAATGTCATGGCAGATATTTAGCTCTCCAAAATGATTATAGCATTTAAGTTTAACTATTATCAATTTGATGCCAAATAGAATGTCCTGACTCACAAGTACTTATGAAATAATAGTTATTAAATAAATAGATTTGAAAAACTTTTAGTTATGCAACCTAAATTCTAGCTTCATGCTTGTACCCTCAAAATGTACTTAGAATATGCAAGCCTAAGAGAATATTTTCTCTTGATTATTTTATTCTTTATTTTGCCACTAACAATGCAGACAAGGTACATATTGCAGAAGAGGTGTCAATAACCCCTAAGGATCAGCAGAAGAGGTTAGATAGGTATCTACAAATGTACATATTCTTTCAAACATAGAATCAAAGTCTATGCAGTCTGATTTGGGTTTTTCCTTTTTTTTTTTTTTCAATGTATTGGCTTCTGTTTTCTGAGACCACATGACTCCTTATAGTTAAAATTCCAGATTTGTTTGGTTTCTGTTTGTTTATCTTTTTTGAGGGAAGTAGGAAGAGGATGGACTATTTATGAATAATTGAGCAAACTGAATTTCACTCAGTGGAATTTGCTTGTACAAGCACATATACAGGGTTATATTTGTTATAATAAAGAAGAATGACAACAACAAAATTTCATCACTGATAATTTAGAAATATTAAACACTCTTGCCTTATGAAATAATCTCATTCATCTAAAAATTAATGAATGGTTTTAGAGAGACTTTCGAAATCATCAATCTATTTCTTATGCCATTATGATATTGTCTTGTGAATATGCGAATGACTAAGCAATGTATTGCCTTTCATGGTATAAGTAAAAATACAGCATCACTCTATTACCTCACTGTGTAGTTCAGTATGATATTAGAAATCTAAGTGGCTACAATTCAATAGAATCTATATTTAAACTCAAAGCATCTTTTCATATGATGTCATAAATTGAATGTGGACTAGTAATACTTCCAAGTATGACACATCTTAGTTGAAACATATTACCTGTTTTTGTCACAGAGTTTAAGACAGATGCTTTAATGATACAGGCAGACAGTTTCACTGAAATCTCATCAAGATGTTGCTAAAAATATCTTTGGTCTTTATACTGAAATTAAACTCTAGAGAAAATTAGAATATTTTCTTACTTCTAGACAACAAGGCTTAGAAACTGAATTGGGTCCATAGCATTTAAGTAGAACTAGAATTTAAGGTAATTTTTCAAGGAATAGTCTTACCTCCATTTCTAAGGAAGAACTCATATATAGAAATACATAGATGGAAATATATAGATAGAAATACTACAAGAATATTTTTAGTCTGGAGGGGACAGGCCCTGTGTCGGAGCCACCATACTCTTCTACACAACACTCACTGTCAAAGCTGGGAACTAGGTTTCCTAGAATCCTCTTAAGTATATGGTGTTGGTTTAAGGTTTGCCAATGAGAGAAGCTTAGGTGAGATTTAGAAGCCATTACTCTTGGCAACCAAGACATTGCAGTCATGCCACTCTCCAGCTAACTCCTTTTTGAAAATAGAAGATGAATGTAATGACTTCTTAGTCTTCTCCACAAGCTCTGCCTTCTCTACCTGCTGCTGTTTGAAGCCATTAGCAATTGTCTCTCCATGCCTTTGGCTAAGGTACTCCAGACCTTCCCTAACATGTCCTTCTACATTTAAGCTCAAATTTCTTGATTAAATTCTTCCCTGAAAAATTGTAGTGGCTCTATTTCCTTGAATACACCAGGATTAATAAAATTTTTGGTACCATAAGTGCTTTGGTGAGTGCAGACTTAGGTTGTGAAATTAGAATTGATCATCTGATTTGATTAGATTTAAAGGGATAAATAATCTAATTGTCTGGTAATTAGGATACAATGAAGGCCAATATTTTAAAAATATTTGCACTTGACAAGCTAGAAAATCTTTGGTGTTCAAAGTTTAAGAAGGTAGGAAAGCTCGAGTGGATTTATTTTATATAACCTTTTGTCTTATTCCTAACTAGGTCCCCTGAGATAATCCAGAGGATAACCTCTTCAGCACAGCCTTGTGAGATATATTAGCGAGTGAGTTTGTTTCTTAGTTTTACCTCAATAAGTTACCATAAACTTGGTGGCTTAAATAACGGAAATTTATTTCTCACAATTCTCGAGGCTAGAAACCCCCAAATCAAGCCAATGGTAGCACTGTGCTCCCTCCGAAGGCTCTAAGGAATAGTCTTTTCTTTCTTCTTCTTTCTGCTGTTTGCTGTCAATCCTTGGCAGTCCTTGATTTTTGGCATTGTAACTCCAATCTCTGCCTCCGTCTTACATGGCTCTTTTCTCTGCATGTCTCCTCTGTGTCCCTTTTTCCCTAAATCTCTCTCTCTCTCTGAGTATCCCAGTCACTGAATTTAAGGCCCTCTCTAATCCAGTATGACCTCAATTTAACTCAATAATGTCTACAAAGTCTATATTTCCAAATGATGTCACATTTACAGCTCTTCAACATATTTTCTGGAATTCAACCTGCACAATGAGGGAAGCAATAACACTTTCAAAAGGCATGGTAGTGGTTTTACTCTGCAAGCAAAGCATAGTAGTGGGAAATGGTGTTATTAAAATGGGATTATTAAATATAATGGAATGATGGAATTTTATAATGGTGGGGCCATGCAGTGCCACTTAATCACTATAGACAGCCTACATAGAGTAAGCCTAATACGTAGCAGGACCAGAGCAGTACCAAGAATGGTTTGACCTACAGAGATCTTGAACAATCTTTTGCTAGCATATCATGAAATTCTCAGGATTGCCTTGCTGCTACTTCACCTTCTGCCTTGACTGTAAGTTTCCTGAGGCCTTCCCAGCCATGTGGAATTGTGAGTCAATTAAATCTCTTTTCTGTATAAATTACCCAGTCTCAGGCAGTTCTTTATAGCACTATGAAAATGGACTAATACAGTAGCCTTCTTAAGGATTTATATAAACAAGGTTTTATATTACTCATGGACCCACATGTAATTCCCAGAATTGAGTCAATTCACAGGCCCAGGAATCTTTAAGAGAAAGAAAGTTTAGGCCTTTAGTGAAGGACTCTTTTACTGTGCCAACAATTTATTCTGCCAATTGCTTTTCTAACTCTCTCTAAATGCACTATGGTGACATTTTTTTTGGTGATTGTTTATTGAAGAAACAATGATATTCGGTAGTTGAGGGTTTCATTGGATAACAGTTACATACTAATGCTGATTTTTGTGATATGATATGATACCATACCATACCATACCATACCATACCACTGCCCACCAGACTGAGTCAGGCAGTTGTGTACTCATAAACTGACTCCCTTACCCCCACTTCACTCAAAAACCCCCCATGAAACCCAAAAACATTACTGATTTGTAATGTTTTCCATCAGAATTCAAAATTATGAAAACTGAGATGGCCACAAGGTCAATTTTGGCTCCTGATACCAATGAACTACTCTGCAAATAGCAGGGATACTGCACTGACTGTAGAATGTGATGGCACTTTACATATTATATGTAAAGTAAATATGGTTAAAATGGTGATTATGGATACCAAGTTGATAAAGGCACCAGGAGATATATATATATCTCCTGTGCATATATATATATATATATATATATATATATATATATATATATATATATTTACCACCAATCCCTGTGAAGGCTGGAAAATATATGCCCAGAATCCCCTTCTTTGTATGGTTTTGGGTTTGACTTTGCCCATAAGAGGAAATTCTGTAAAGGTGTATATGAAGTAGAAGCTGTTATTCTCAGAAGGTTATGAAAGTCATGAACAGCCGTTCTGTAGACCTTCCATAAGTTCTCATTTTGCAGTCACGGTGGACATACTTGACAGTTTGGAGATGTTTCCATTAGCTCTCATTTTGTAGTTTTAATGAAACAGAGTAGAGGCATCTCACACTTCTCCATCAGTCTTGGCTTCTACAGTCACTCCCATGAATTTTTCTCCTATTTTTCAGCTACAGCCTTCCAGAAAATTCGTATCAACCCTTTCACATTTATTTAAGCTCTAATTTTTAATTAATTCCCTGATTCTGCTAAAATCTGTAGTGGTTCTCTGTTACTCAACAAAACCAAACTGACAAAGGCTTTGAACTCTGCCCCTTGAGGAGTTAAAAGCAAAATAGCGCTACTTGAAAGAAATTAAAGGAGTCACGAAATCATACTTTAATTTAAAAATAGTGACTAGCGTAGTGGATTAAATACTGCCCCCTCCCAAAATTCATATCCATCTTGAACCACAGCATATGATCTTATTTGGATATAGGGTCTTTGCATATGTTAATAGTTAAGGATCTCAAGATAAAATCGACCTAGGTTTATGGTGACTGGTGTTCTTAAAAGAAAAGGAGAGGGCACAGAGGCTCACAAAGAAAAGATGATTTGAAGATGATTGAAGTAATACAGCTACAAACTCAGGGACACTAAGGATTGCTGAGCGCCAACAGCAGTAGAAAAAAGCAAGGCAAGATTCTTCCTTAGAGCTTTTTGAGGGACCTTGGCAGTGCTGATACCTTGATTTCAGGCTTTTAGTCTTCAGAACTGTGAGCAAATACATGTCTGTTATGTTAAGGCATCAGATTTATGGTAATTTGTTACAGCAATCCTAGGAAATACTGCAGCCACTTTGAAACAAAGCTTGTCAGAAAGAATTTCATACCAATACATGTTTTCCTCTTCCTATCCCTCATGCATCATAAAACACAGAGTATGGAATAAATATTTGATAATGCGAATTCTAGAACTCTCATGTTGTGAAAATAATAGTTTATCATGCCTTCAAGATGTGTTATACAAAGGATTTTGAAAATGAAAGCAATCTTTTCATATCACATTGCACTAATATATAATATACCACAGATCCAAGTATGCCCACTAAAACAGGAATTGGTAAAGTACAACTTGGGGGGAAAATTCAGCCACCTGCTATTTTTTATTTTTGTAAATATAGTTTGTTGGAACACAGGCACACCTACTCTGAAAAAGTTGAATGGCTGTGGAAGAGATGGAATGGCCCACAAAACTGAAAATAATTATGATCTTTTTCTTTGTAGAAAGGAAATTTCCAACTCTTGTATTGAACTATAATTGAATATTAAAAAAACATTTCATTATCCATGGTTTGTGTGAAAATACCTGTTAGTGTTTTGACATTATTAAAATCATAACATGGTTCAATTGTGGGCTTTTTTCATTGTTCAAGAGATTGCAAATTTGTCTCTGGAATTGATTTGTCATTGTCCCACAATCTTCATCTAATTACTGTAGTGGTAGATAAATGTTTGTTGAATTCAGTTTGTTCATTTAATCAGAAATGTGTCAGCTGTAATATATGGTTGAAATGTTAGTATTAATTATATACTGAAGTGTTAATTATAGGTTTGCAATTGTACCATTAACACTAGGATAAGCATATTAATTACAGAGATTCTTGATGAATCTGTTGACAGATATGTGCGGATAGAAGCTGTTAAGTCGAGATAGGTCTTGTTGACATTAGTGCAAGGAAAATCAAAGATGCTTGCTTATTTATCAGTAGGGATTCAAGGCTGAGACCTGCTGGGGGAGTGGAAGGAAACTCAACATCAGACAGCTGGGATCTTTCCTTGAAACAGAAACAAAATTAACCACCACACAAAGCAAGATATCCAAGGGGCAGAACTGTGACAAGAATTAGGGTGAGACACTACAAATAAGAAAAGTTTTTAATGAGAAAACAGATAAAATGAAATTAAAAGCTCTAGATGAAGAGGAAAAAATTGAGTCAAGCATAGGCTGACTCTACCTGTACCATGTTTCCACCCTAAAACAAACATACTGAACCTTAGAATGATTTAGAATGATTTAGAATGATCTGTCTTTATCTGTTTGTTGTTGTTTGTTTGTTTGTTTGGTTGGTTGGTTGGTTGGTTGAACAAGGTCTCACTGTAGTGCCTAGGCTGGAGTGTAGTGGTGTGAATTCTGCTCACTGAAGCCTTGACCTCCTGGATTCAAGCGATCCTCCCACTTCAGCCTCCCAAGCAGCTGGGACTACAGGTGTTTGCCACCACATCCAGCTAATATTTTTGTATTTTTTACTTAGAGATGGAGTCTCACTATGCTGCCTATGCTGCCGGTTTCTGTTTGTTTGTTCGTTGGTTTGGTTTTTGTTTGTTGTAATACAAGGTTACTGGTCTTAAGACTCTAAAAGTGGGATTTAGGATTTGTATTATATGAAACACCCAGTCATTTTGATAATCATGCAGGTTTGAGATTCACTAGAATATACTTACTCTAAACTAAGGCAGGAAAGAGCTAAAATTTCGTCACAAATATTTGGGGTTTGATATTAGGCCTCTCTTATTCTGAGTCAGACATTCTCATGAGCATCTCAATTCTGACAGTTCTTATTTAATATTCCCCTTGGACTGGATTCTTGTTTTAGTAATCCATCTGATTGTTCCATCTGTGAATCCTTGCTTGTTATTTGTCTTTTCTCTTTTTGCCTCATAAGCTTTCAAAATTTCTAGACCTCTGTATGGCAGCAGAGATACTGCTGGCTGCAGATACATTTCTCTGATGCAGGTTGCTGGCATGGATTTCCACGTAAATCCTGTTTTGGGGTTGTCCTTTTGTCACTCTAATGCTCCTTTTTGCTTTTTCTTCTTGTTTGTCATGCCTTACATATTATGTTTTTGACAAATGGCTTATTCCTTCAAAACTCTCCACAGATAATTCTGGGTTCTTTGCAGACTAAATACATAGAATCTCCTATTGAAACTGACAAACCCAGCCCTTTTTTCCTTTTTCTATAACTGTTGATTCAAAGTTTCTTAACATATACCTCGAATTCTTCAACTGAAAAAAAATCTGGGCGTGGTGGCTCATGCCTGTAATCCCAGCACTTTGGGAGGCTGAGGTGGGTGGATCAACTGAAGTCAGGAGTTCGAGACCAGCCTGGCCAACATGGTGAAACCCCGTCTCTACTAAAAGTACAAAAATTAGCCAAGCACGGTAGCATGCACTTATAATCCCAGCTGCTCGGGAATTTGAGGCAGGATAATCGCTTGAACCTGTGGGGCAGGGTTTGCAGTAAGCCAAGATCATGCCACTGCACTCCAGCTTGGGTGACAGAGCGAAATTGTTTCAAAAAAAAAAAAGATTATATGAAAACTACTGATTACTGTAATTGTAAGTATAGCATATTTGTGGTATATATGATTTTACAAAGAGACTGCACATATATACCATCTGGGGAGTCTGGGCATATGCATATACCCATGATACTATCGCCAAAATCAATATAAAAAATGTATCTATCACCTTCAAAAGTTTCCTTATGTCCCTTTTTGTTTTTGTGGGGGTGGTGGTGTGTGTTAAGAATACTCAATATGAGATCTACCCTCTTAACAAATTATGTTTTAAGTTTTTTTTTATAATTGACACATAATATTATAATTGTACGTATTTGTGGGCTACAGTGTGATGTTTCAATGCATGTATACATTGTATAATGATCAAATCAGGGTAGTTTGCATATCTATCACTTTAAACATTTATTATTTCAGCCAGGCGTGGTGGCTCACGCCTGTAATCCCAGCAATTTGGGAGGCCAAGGTGGGCGGATCACGAGGTCAGGAGATCGAGACTATGGTGAAACCTCGTCTCTACTAAAAACACAAAAAATTAGCCAGGCGCGGTGGCGGGCACCTGTAGTCCCAGCTACTGGGGAGGCTGAGGCAAGAGAATGGCATGAATGTGGGAGGCGGAGCTTGCTGTGAACCGAGATCACGCCACAGCACTCCAGCCTGAGTGACAGAGCGAGACTCCTTCTCAAAAAAAACAAAAAACAAAACAACAACAACAACAACAACGAACAAACAAAAAACATTCATTTCTTTGTGGTAATAATATTCAAAATTCTCTCTTCTAACTATGTTGATATACACTACATTAATATTAACTATAGTATCCCTTCTAGAACACCAGAATTTATTCTAATTGTCACTTTGTACTTGTTGACCAACCTTTTCCCATCTCTTCTTCCACATACTCTCCCACTCTCTGGTAACCACTATTCTACTCTCTACTTCTATGAGATCAACTTTTTTTAGATTCCACATGAGTGAGATCATGTGGTATTTGTCTTTCTGTGTCCAGTTTATTTCACTTAACATAGTACCCTCCAGGTTCATCTATCTTGCCACAAATGATAGGATTTCATTTTGTTTTATAGTTAAATGGTATTTCATTGTATATCTACATACCATACTTTCCACTGATTTATTTATTGTAGAGAAGGGGTCTTGCTATGTTCCCCAGACTGATCTTGAACTTGTGGCCTCAAGAAATCCTCCCACCTCAGCTTCCCAAAGTGCTGGGATTAGAGGCAATAGCAACTGAGCCCAGCTAATACCACATTTTCTTCTGTTCATCTATCAGTGGGTACTTAGATTGATTTCATATCTTGGCTTGACCTCTTAACAAATTTTTAAAAGTGCATAATACTGTATTGTTAACTGTATGTGCTATGTTATATGGCAGATATCTTGAATTTATTCATCTTGTATAATTGGAACTTTATATCCATTGAGAAACAACTTTCCATGTCCCTGTCCCACCATACCCTGACAACCACCATTCTATTCCCTGCTTCTATGAGTTTGACTATTTTAGATACCTCATTTAAGTGAAATCATGTACTATGCACAGAAAGACACTTCTGTGAGTGGCTTTTTTCACTTAGCATCATGTCACCCATGTTCATATATATTGCTGTATTATAGCAGAATTTTCTTCCTTTTATAGGCTAAATAATATTCCTATGTACTTGCCATATTTTAAAAATTATTCATCTATTAGTGAACATTTGGGTTGTTTTTATGTCTTGGATAGTGTGAATAACGCTGCAGTGAACACAAGAGTGCAGATATCTATTCAAGACTTTAATTCCTTTGGATAGATATCCAGATGTGAGATTACTACATTATATGATTACTGTATTTTTAATTTTTTGAGAAACCTCCTTATGGTTTTCATACTGGCTGCACCATTTTACATTGCACTACAAGGGTGGCATTTCTAGCCTACAAGTGTACAAGGGTTCTAGTTTCTGTATATCCTTGCCAACACATGCTATCTTTTGGTTGTTATGGAATCCATCCTAATAGGCATGAGGTGATATAGAACTGCAGTTTTAATTTGCATTTCTCTTATGATTAGTGATGTTGAGCATCTTTTCATATATATATAGGGTGACCATTTGTAAGCCTTCTTTGCAAAATCATATATAAAAAACTATAAAGCCTCCACTGAAAACTGTTAGAAATAAGCAATGAATTCAGTGAATTTACAGAATAGGAAATCAACATGCAAATATTAGTTGTGTTTTTGTATACTAACAGCAAACCATCAAAAAAGGAAATTAAGAAAATAATCTCATTGAATATTGTAAAACTGTCCATACTGCCCGAAGTGATCTACAGATTCACTGCTATTTCCTTCCAAATCCCAATGGCATTTTTTACAGATATAGAAAAAATGATCTATGAATTGAAACCATACACACACACACACACACACACACACACCAACACACACAATAACCAGAAGAGGTAAAGTGATCTTGAGAAAAAAGAACAAAGCCAGAAGCATCATACTTCCTGATTTCAAAATATATTACAAAGCTATAGTATCTAAAATATGATGGTACCGGCATAAATACAAACATATAGGCCAATTGAACATAATAAAAATTCCAAAAATAAACCCATGACTACTCAGTCCACTGATCTTCAAAAAGCATGCCAAAAATACACAATGACGAAAGCATAATCTATTTAATAAGTGACATTAGCAAAACTGGATATCCACATGCAAAATAATGTAATTGGATCCCTATCTTACATAGACATAGACAAAATCATCTCAATAAACCTACAAATAAGACCTGATATTGTAAAATTCCTAGAAGAAAACAGGGGCAAATGCTCATAACATGGGTCTTGGCAATGATTTTTTGGATATGTCACCAAAAATAAAAGCAACAAAAGCAAAAATAGACAAGTGGAGCTATATACAACTAAAAAATTTCTGCACAGCATGGAAAGTAATAAATAAAGTGAAAAGGCAATCTAAGGAAGGTAAAAAATTTGCAAACCATAAATCTGATAAAGGATTAATAGTCAAAATATATAAGAAGCCCCTACAACTCAATAGCAAAAAACAAATAACCTAATTTAAAAAACATACAAAGGACTTCAATAAACATTTACCTGAAGGAGAGATGTACCATATATTTTGAGAGAAATTATAACAAACTAATAAAAGAGTAGTTACTTTTGCCTTATGATGGAAAATTTCACAGAGAAAGTGATATTTGACTTGGTTCTTACAGAATATCAGCAACATCAAAAATAGTTTGAAGAAGGATCTTTTAAATAGAGTGACAAAAAGACCAATATGTAGAAAATAAAGAGCCACAAAATTTCACAGCATGTAATTAAACAAGTCAACAAATAAGATATGTTGAAAGGTAACAAAGAAAAAGTAGATTGGAACCAGATTAAAAGACATGCAAATATATTTAAAACTATTCATAGCACAGTGAACAGCCAGCAGCATATTTTGTTTTGGAAATGACATCCTTTAATTTTAGAAGATGACTAGAAAATGGAGGATACTTTTTAGTATTGCTATTCTTCAGTTATTTCTCACTCCTTCATCCTGGTTATTGTGTTTATGTTTTCTTAATATTCCACCTTTCCACTTTACTTCACCTAAGTAATTGCTTAAAGTTCTTTAAATTTATCCACCTCAAACTGGTATTCCACTGGTTGATTTCCAGATTTTGCATTATGCTTAGAACTAGAGTGTTGAGAGTCATATATTTGAAATTTCATATTGTAATTACTATATTTATTCATCATCTATCAATTGTTCTCTTGCTGGTTTTTTACTGATCACTACATATCTTGATTTGAGGCAACTCAATCAGGGACAGCTACTTGCTCAAGAATAGTCTTGGAAGGACAGGAAAGTGCAGCCTATGTGTGGAACTTGGCTATTGCACATCAGAAGCAGTGTTCTCTCATGTGTTTGCACCCAGTTTACCACATTCTCTCCTCAACCCTAGAAGTATATTTCTCTTCATTTTTTACAGTGAACAGGATTTCCTCTCGTGTCACAAACCTCTGATTTAGTTTATCTCTCTCTCTTCAGCTAATTCTGATCAGCAGTAGAACTCCTCCCTGGCCTTTGGAAGCTTCATTTCAAGTATGAGGATACATCCCAGCAAATGAAGATGATAACACTCAGTGCTTTTATTTTAGTTCTGTTTTCACTGTCAAACAGCAAAATGAATATGGACAGATACAGAATGTTTCCCACTTTTCTGTGACCCCCACCCAAGGCCTCATCACTTCATCAGTGCAAGCACTGTTATGCTTTCTAGACTGTTGCTTTATCCTAGGGAAAGCTGAAAACTGCTAAGAAATGTAGAGGAGAATGTATTAAAACTTGGGGATGTTCTTCAATTTGAGTCAAATTTTAGTGTATTTTCCAAATGATTTCAACGTTTTGTGGTTTGGGATATGGTCATTTACAGATTTTGATGATCATATTGTTTCCTTATTTCTTAAATTTGTTTTGAGTTCCTGTTCTAAGCCTTGAAAAGAGAAATAATAAAAACATTTCTGTTTCACATTTTTTAGTGGAAACTGTAAACTGGGTTTATCATAGCTAGTCTTTATAAGTGATTCTCCATATATTAGAATGGGCATTGGAATACTTAGGTAATAAATAATTCTTACCATTATTAAATTTTGTATACATGCAGCAGAGATCAAATCTCTGATTTGTCTTTATACTCAAAACACTCAAGCCAATTCAAACTAAAAGTTACAGTGAAGCTCTTTATTTACAAAGCTCTTTATGATGAGCTTTGGTATGTTTTCCAGTATAAGTAAAGCAATTATATTTATGGGAAAAGTCAATTATACTGTAACATATGTTTAAGTCAATCTTTCTGTTACCCAAATTAACTATGCTAAAAATATACAAAGTGTTCTTAAGGGGAAACATATAATACGTAATTTTTGGAACAATAAATTCTAGAATGTACATTATGATGTTAAATTTGAATAAACAATGTATCTGAAGTTACATACTCTTTGAAGGTAAGATTATTGAATTACAGAAATTAATTTTTAAAATGTGTGGCTGGGCATGGTGGCTCACGCCTGTAATCCCAGCACTTTGGGAGGCCGAGGCGGGTGGATCACGAGGTTAGGAGATCAGGACCATCCTGACTAACACGGTGAAACCCCGTCTCTACTACAAATACAAAAAATTAGCCGGGCGTGGTGGCGGGTGCCAGTAGTCCCAGTTACTCGGGAGGCTGAGGCAGGAGAATGGCATGAACCGGGGAGGCGGAGCGTGCGGTGAGCAGAGATCGTGCCATGCCACTCCAGCCTGGGCGACAGAGCAGGACTCTCATCTCAAAAAAAAAAAAAAAGTGATTCTGGTCCTAGAGATTTTCATAACTGGCTGTTAGGAGAAATCTATTTAACAACCCAAGTCTTCATTTCATTTTCTAGAAAACAAATGTGAACAAGATGTTTAAAAGCTTGATTCACTCTAGAGACTTCGTAGAGAGAATGAAGGAATTTCAGAATTTGTAGGACAATTATTTTTCTTAATTTTTTTTTAATGGTGCACATTCTTTTTTTTTTTTTTTTTGAGACAGAGTTCTGCTCTGTCTCCTAGGCTAGAGTGCAGTGGCACGATCTTGGCTCACTGCAACCTCTGCCTCCCGGATTCAAGCAATTCTCTACCTCAGCCTCCCGAGTAGCTGGTGTGTCCGGAATTGGTGGGTTCTTGCTCTAACTGACTTGAAAAATGAAGCCGCGGACCCTCGCGGTGAATGTTACAGTTCTTAAAGATGGTGGGTCCGGAGTTTGTTCCTTCTGATGTTGGGACGTGTTCGGAGTTTCCTCCTCTCTGGTGGGTTAATGGTCCTGCTGGCTTCAGGGGTGAAGCTGCAGACCTTCGCATTGAGTGTTACAACTCTTAAGGTGGCACACCTGGAGTTGTTCTTTGCTCCCGTCCAGAGTCGTTCCTCTCTCCCAGTGGGTTAGTGGTCTCGCTGGCCTCAGGAGTGAAGCTGCAGACCTTCCCAGTGAGTGTTATAGCTCATAAAGGATGCCTGGACCCAAAGAGTGGACAGCAGCAAGATTTATTGCAAAGTGCAAAAGAACAAAGATTCCACAGCGTGGAAGGGGACCTGAGGAGGTTGCTGCTGCTGGCTTGGGTTGCCTACTTTTATTCCCTTATCTGCCCCCACCCACATCCTGCTGACTGGTCCATTTTACAGACAGCTGATTGGTCCGTTTTCAAACTTTTAGCTAGACACAGAGATGGGGACATTTACAATCCTTTAGCTAGACGGAAAAGTTCTCCAAGTCCCCACCCATCCCAGAAGCCCAGCCACCTTCACCTTTCACTGGCACCCGCTGAGGGACTTTGCGGCACCCAGCCGGGGCACTCAGGCAGCCCAGAGGGAGCTTGTTCCCCGATCAAGCCCAGCAGACACCGGCTGGCAGCGCAGTGTGGGGCCCGCCAAGACCGCACCCACCCAGAACCCGCCCTGGTGCGCGCACAGCCCTGGCTCCTGCCCGCACCTCTCCCTCCACACCTCCCCGCAAGCAGAGGGAGCCAGCTCCGGCCTTGGCCAGCCCCAGAGAGGGCCCTCACAGCGCAGCGGCAGGCTGAAGTGCCCCTCAAGCGCGGTCAGAGAGGATGCGGAGGCCGAGGAAGTGCCAAGAATGAGCAAGGGCTGCTGGCAAGTTGTCACCTCTCACTGGGACTACTGGCGCGCACCACCACACCCAGCTGATTTTTTGTAGTATTACTAGAGACGGAGTTTCACCATCTTGGCCAGGCTGATCTTGAACTCCTGACCTGGTGATTCACCCGCCTCAGCCTCCCAAAGTGCTGGGATTACAGGCGTGAGCCACGGCGCCCAGCCTGTCTTTTAATTTATTATATTGGACCTAAAATCTTGAAGGGCACATATTGAAAAAAATCAAAATCAAATAACTGCACAACATTACAGATACGACACTGTTCAAAACTAACATATTTTATAATTACCTGATTGGGAATTTGAGTGAAATTCAGATGAAATTACCTTTATGTATTTATAAAACTGACCAGAAATGGTCAGGTATTGGAAATTTCCTATTTTCAAGCTAATATTCTTAGAGAAGACATATTTTTTTTCCTCTTTCTCACACACATACACACACAGGCTTACGTACACATTATGCAAAATAAATACCTACCATCTGATCACCTGAAAATAGCTATTGTTATATTAAAGTGCATTTCCTTCTAGTCAGATATGATATATTCTGTATTTGCTTACTATCTATTACATTGGGATAATATTTTATGTAGTTATATATACTAATTTTTATAATTATGTCATGGACCTTTTCCCATGTCATTTAAGATTCTTGAAATATGACAAATCATTTTTTATTATATTTAGTAAAATAAATCATGGTAACTTTTAGTTGACTTTTTGGCTTAATGTGGTTTTTTTTGCAATTTTGTAATTTATTTGATGTATTTGATGATCAGCGATTAGTTCTCATCCACATTGACTGTAGATTTTTGAAAGTGGTAACAGGTACATAGGTAACCAAGATATAGAGCTTACTTGGTGAATTTTCATCATCATTACGTTTTCTGGACAACCGCACATGGATACGGTATGGGTCATTGCTTATTCCTTTGGCCCAGACCACTTTGTTGCGCCTGGTATCAATGCGCACATCTGGAGTTCCCATCTCCTTCATGGCAAATTGCGGAATCTCTGAGTTCCCAAGGGGCACGCTTCTTGAAGCCCAATCCATGGACGCACTTGTGAATATTGATGGTGTATTCTCGGGCCACCACCTCGTTGATGGCAGAATGGCCCATTTTCTTCTGGCCACCCTTCTTTGCAGGAGCCATTCTACTGGGTCCAAGTTGGAAAGAAATATATATATATATATTTTAAGCCTGGCTTTTTGAGTTTGGGTAAGGCAATTAATCCAACTATATATATTTTCATATGAAATAGCAACTCTTATAAAAATTATAATAAAAGGCACAAAGTTAAAGTTGAAAATGTCTATGGTAATATGTTCTATAATACTACCAATTCCAGTCACTCATAGAGTATGCACACAAAGAGAGGAGCTTTTATCATATTCTAGCCATTTGTCTGTGAGTGCACTAAGGGCTCATTTTATACTTTCTATTTTAATACCTATAGCATTCTATGAAGGCAGACATTGTCCACAGCTTTCAAATGAGAAAGCTGAGTCTTCAGATGTTTCATACCCTCTAAAATAAAAGTTTTTATGTAACAGAGCTAAAAATTAAACACATCCAGAAACTCCAGTTATTTTCTTACCAAATCTACATCAACCTAGTTTTTAAAAATCCTTGTGCTAATAATACAGCTCAACTGACTGATGATCATTCTTCAAGGAGAGCAGCTAAAAATTAAACAGATCCAGAAACTCCAGTCATTTTCTTACCAAATCTACATCAACCTAGTTTTTAAAAATCCTTCTGCTAATAATACAGCTCAACTAACTGATGATCATTCTTCAAGGAGAGCAGTTTTCTGATCTTTGGAATATATATGGTCTGGCAGATTCTGTATGAACTCTCCTTAGTATCACTTTATACTTGTCCCATTGATACCCTATTATTTTGACATCTCTTCTATCTAAGAAGCATTAATCATTGGTTAAGGGACAGGTATTAATCATTGATTACTGCCATACATAGGACAGAAGAAAGCCTGTGATAGCAAGGGAGCAAATATTGGATTTTGGCACAACTTAACCTCCTCCTTCACCCATCCCACATACAATCTTTATCCTAGATCTATGGAAGAGAACTGGAGACAAGACAGATTAATGAAAAATAATTCAAGAGAAAAAAAAGAAAAATGTTGGGAAATAGTACCTACTCCATCCCTTCGTATTACCATATGAATGCCTTTATGTATGTTAACATGTTTCTACTCTTAAATATTTCTTTGAGTGAACTGTAAAAGAGCTCATTATTTTTTTAAAAAAGATATATCACTTACCATGAATATTCTCATGCAAAATATATTAAAGAAAATCCAAAAAAGATAAATATAGAGACCAAATTTCCATTCAAATCTGATATCTGAAACCATATTATACATAAATATACCCTAGTGCATGCTTGGCTTTTTCAATAAGTAGATGATGAATATATAGTATATATTCATATATACGAATTATGCATATATGTGCATATGCATTATGCCTATGAATTAAATCATATGCAATATGAATTAAATCTTAAGAAGATATTGTCCTCTTTAAACAGAACCTATTTCACTTTTTTTGTAAAAGTAGAATACAATTTTACTTTTTGCAATAGTAACCTACTTATATGTCTAAAGAACAGGATTTAGTACTCTTTGTGAAAATAGAAGTAATATGTCACTATTATCTTAAATAAAAGTTAATATTAATTTCATTAGAAAAATTTCTATTGATATGGTATAAGTACAACTTGAACATATGTCCAGAGAACAAAAGGCTATTAAAATATTACTTACTTCTGATTTACAATGTCCCATGAGCTCAAGTCTTTGAAATTAAACAGATGTGGATTCAAAGACTTTGTCTATCTCTATGACCTTGTAATTCCTCTAATGCAGGGGTCGGACTGTCAGGGTATTGCAAAGATCCAAGAAAATGATGTGTAAAAATGAGCATATGTCTCAAATGTCTGTACAATGATAGGGATGCAAAAAGTTTGCTTCCTTTCTCCTTTACTATATTCTGTTATTTCCTCCACTTTTTTCTAGTCTTTGTAAAGAACTTACCGTATGACACCCAAGAGGTCAGTATGCATATTTATTTGTGCCTTAACTATTCCTCGTCTTCCCACCATTCACTATAGACCATCTCAACTATACCACTTTTATAAGTCAAATTCTTTCTTTTAAAATTACATAGGACAGTAGAAAGTCTGAGCCAGTGACAGCAAGGGAGCAAATACTGGATTTTGACACAACTTAACATTATTTATTTTGGTCTTTCATTTCTTTCTCCGTTATTGCCTAGAGTTAATTTACCACTTTCTCTCAAATTAAAAAAAAAAAAAAAAATTGGCATGATGGCAGGCTCCTGTAGTCCCAGCTACTTGGGAAGCTGAGGCAGGAGAATGGCGTGAACCTGGGAGGCGGAGCTTGCAGTGAGCCGAGATTGCGCCACTGCACTCCAGCCTGGGGGACAGAGCGAGACCTTGTCTAAAAAAAAAAAAAAAAAAATCACCTGGTTTGTGCCTGTGTCTTAGAAAGCTAAAATCAGGAAACATTTCACTACAAGAAATGCTTCCTAATAAAAGTGGTCACTAAGTAAGTTAATGCAATTCGATCAAATATAAGATATGAGAAAAGGGAAGAACACGTATCTGGGTGAAGCCATGTGTAGGACATTTGGCGTAATTTGTTGACTGTTGGGTCTTGGGGAATTTGTGCTTGGCCTGTGTATATCTGTGCTTCATTCAGTCAGATTCATCCTGAAGTTTAAACTACCTGCAAAATACAGTAGAATGTAAACTTCATGAAGGTAGGGATTTTTTTTTTCTGTTTTGTTCATCAATGAAACCCCAGAATCTAGAAACATCCCTGGCATAATTTAACAAAGATAAAGTTCAAATTTCTTAATATGGTTGACAACGTTTTCCTCAATGAAGCCCTTGTCTAACTCTTCAGAGTAGTTTCATGCTACCCCTCACAACTCTGTCGCTGTGATTCAATCATACTGGGTTCATTTACTTCTTCCAATGTGCCGCTTCTTTTCTCGAACTATTTTTTTTTTAATCTGGAATACTTTCTTATTTCACTTCTGATTTCTGCTTGGTAAATTACACACATAATTCAAGTTACAGCTCAAACAAAGCATCTTCAGGGAAAACCTTCCTAATCACTATGAATACATCATTTCATACTAACCATCTCATAAAATGTATGCCCTTAAATTATTTGCCTTAATTCTGTCTTCAGCACTAGATTAAAAGCAGCAAAAATTAGCCAGATCTTTTTTGTTCACAATTCTTACTTCATTGTTAAATCCCCAGATTTATGTGTAAAAGTGAGAATTAAAATGCAGTGGGTCTAACGAATTAGAGGCATTAGAATAACAGACATTTTTAGTGGAAGAAAGTATTCAAAATTAGAAAACGGTGCCACTGTTAGAACTGCTTCCTCAATATTCTTAAATAAAGATCAATAATTTTTATTTTTATTTTTATTTATTTATTTATTTATTTATTTATTTATTTTGAGAAAGTCTCGCTCTGTTGCCCAGGCTGGAGTGCAGTGGCGCAATCTCGGCTCACTGCAAGCTCCGCCTCCCAGGTTCACGCCATTCTCCTGCCTCAGCCTCTCCGAGTGGCTCGGACTACAGGCACCCGCCACCATGCCCGACTAATTTTTTGTATTTTTTAGTAGAGACGGGGTTTCACCATGGTCTCGATCTCCTGATCTCGTGATCCGCCCGCCTCGGCCTCCCAAAGTGCTGGGATTACAAGCGTGAGCCACCGCGTCCAGCTTAGTTTTTATGTTATGTTTGTTGTTTTAATATTACTACTTGCTAATTAAAAGAAAATAATTTTGAATCTGTACTTCTCTCTGCATGCTCTAAAAGCATTTCAATAGATCAATTTACATGTGCCCAATTATTATCTGTTTATTGAAGGCTTGAAAAAAATTACCACTATCCCTAGCTGAGACTAATGCTTTTGAGTGTAATCTCTCCCTCTTCTTTTTCTTTAATCTCCTCTTCCTCTACTTCTTCAAACAGCTAATTTTTCATTGATTACAGAAATAAAATTTGCAGATATAAAAAAATCAATTTCAAAAGTGTAATACCTTCTGCCAAATCCTCTTCCTCGTGGAAATGAATAACTTATTGTGAATTATTAAAAACATTCTATTTATATGGTACTATATATGCATACGTATTCCTTTGGAATGTGTATATATGTGGTATTTGTTTGTAGATATTTTCAAATGGCAGTAATCAAGATGCATAAATAATGCATATGAAATTAACAAATTTGAGACATTTTTAACTCTTTCTCCATAAATGTATATAAATTTATATTATGTACATATCTGTGTATATATGTATAGAGATATGTACATACACAAATTTACACAGATGCATGCACAAACACAAATAGTATATAGTTTCTTGCACATAGTAAGTTACATTTAAGGGTTAACTGGTATTCACATTCTTATCATCAGATCGTATATTTAAAAAATATATTTAAGTCGCAGGGTTTATTAGGATCTGAAAAATAAGCATTCTTACATATCTCCTTGGGAATGTAAACAGATACAAATTCTTTGAAAGGCAATTTGGCAAAATTTTAACTACTCAAGTAGCAAATGATTCTAAATATATACTTTGATGTCTATGTATAGATGTATGTATAGATTATAAATGCTTCTTACGCTATCAGTTTTAATAGCAAAATATACAAACAACCTAAGTGTCCATTATAGATATATTTCTACCATGAATTATTATGTAGGCCTCAATAAAACTGAAATAAAGATGTATTTGCTACTATGTGAAGGTATTCAAAGTGTATTTTAAGTGGAAAAAATACAAAAATATGCATAGTGTTTATTCTATTTGCCAACAAAATAAAAACACATACATGCAGATGTGCAAATATCTGGTAACTGAAGTTTTCTTGGAGGAAAATAAACTATTATGATAGTAGTCTTAATGAATGCAAATAAGATCTTCAATGAGATATTTTATTTACTTTATATATTTTTGTGAACATTTATATATGTATATATATACACTTTTAAAATCAGATATACTTTTCATAATTAAATAATTCCAATTATCAAAATAATTTTAAAAAATCAAAACAGACCAAGGGCTTCTCAGGTGAATACAGCTGAAATTTCCAACTTGTGTATCTCAAAATACACACTTAAAAAGCAGGCTGGCTCATATTACAGGAGCATGAGCGTTGAAATGCAGTCAGTTGCTCTAAAGAGTGAGTTTTTACTATATCTCATAAAATAAATTGCAGGGTTAAATATTTATAACATGCTGTTAGGAAAATACTCTGACTATTACTATTCAAATTTCTTTTCAATAGTATCTATCTTAATTGCAAGAACATGTGAGTTTGAGCAACATTAAACTAGCAATAACGTCTTAAACTGAAGAGCACTTTATTTGTGAAAGTAGGTATAATCTAAATTGCTACAGCTATAGCTACAGCAACATACATGTCTAGGACTTTCTTTGAATTACCATAAAAAATACTCTACTAGGAACAGTAAGTGGCCTTTTAAATTCCTTTTGAGTAGTAATAGCATTTTGAGTGTTGGAACAACATGGAAAGGAAATAGAAACTGATCTGGATAAAATAAATTCCCAGGAAATGTTAACAGTGTCATGTTGTTACATTAAATAGTACAGAAGCTGGAGAGGTGAACAATTTCAGCTCAGTACCAATAATTATCATTTTGAACAAGTATCTTGTCATCATATGTTATCAATATGTAAGATAATCACATGGTCAACAAAAAGATGATTTGATTGCAGATATGTGCCAAGAAGTGAGCTAGGTTCTAGGAAGATAATAGTTAACAACACATAAACAGTTCTTGCTCTAATGGATACTACAGTCTGGAGTCTTAGTGTGGGGTTGGGGGGATGGAGGTTTTGAGGATGGAGGTGGAAGGGTGGATGCGGAGGTGGAAATGGTTTCAGGATGAAATGTTCCACCTTAGACTGTCAGGCATTCCATTCTCATGTGCAACCTAGATTCCTCACATGCGCAGTTCACAATAAGGTTCGCGCTCAGAATCTAATGCCACCATTGATCTGACAGGAGGCAGAGCTCGGGTGGTAATGCTTGCTTGCCCGCCTGCTGCTCACCTCCTGCTGTGCAGTCCGGTTCCTACCAGGCCACAGACTGGCACTGGTGTGTAGCCCAGGGGTTGACAGACCCTAGGGTACAGTAATATCCTACTTATTCACTTACCACTCACTCACTCACTCACTCACCTAGAGCAACTTCCAGTCCTACAAGCTCTGTTCATCATAAGTGCCATATTAATCTTTTATACCATAATTTTACCATACCTTTTCTATGTTTAGATATGTTTAAAGACACAAAAACTTACTATTGTGTTACATTTACTCACAGTATGCAGTAAAGTAACATGCTGTACAAGTTTGTAGTGTGGGAGCTATAGGCTACACCATATGCTAATTATTGTTGTTGCTATTGTTAATTTACTGGTTTTGTAAAGCTAGGTTAATTTATCTACTCTTATTTTAAAAGCAGAAAAAATTAATGAAAATGATTGCATAAGTCGAAATTGTATAAACATATTAAAATAATAATTACCTACTTATAGGAAAATTTTTATCTGTAAGAGCTAAAAATCTTGATAAAATCTATACCTGATGTATTATAGATTACAGCAATCATCTTTTATGATGTTCTAGAATACCTGTGTGGGTTGTGGTGCGTGAGTATGTAAGTCAGTGCATGCTTCTCTTTCTCTCTGCATTCATATTTATATTTTCTAAGAAATGTGCTTATGTCAGTCTCATTTTATAGACAATGAATATAAATTCAGAAATTACAAGAATCTTTCAAAGGAAAGGGAATAGTGCAAGTGAAACACCAAGGAAACTATTGGGTATTTTATTTCTGTGAAAAAATAATGGTAAAGTCCAATTTTGACAAACACTATACTGTTTAATTATAGTTAAATTTCATTATACCTATAGTGAGCACGTTGTTAGAAATCACATTCATAGCTCTAGCAGCTGATGATGAAATGTGGCTCAGGCTGCTTCTCTGTAATGAATTCAAATGAAAATTGCTTTGATCTCAAGAAGAAAAACAGTGCCCATACAAAACCTTCATCCTCTAAGCACCAGAAGTATTATAAGGATCATTTTATTTTGCTAAGCCATTTGTGAAAATATATTTTTAAATAGGTTGACAGATTTTGGAATTTTGGAGCAATGAGTAAGATTGAAAGGTAATGGCATTTTTATAGGAAGTCAAAGGAGTCAATGTTAGAATTCAGTTTACTTTTGCTTTTTGCCTTACCAAAAATATAATCATAAGCCAACAAAGTACTGTTTATAGAGAAAATTGCTGCTCTGAGATTGACAGAGAAATTCTGTGTTGTACAGCATTTGGCTTTGAGTGGATTTCCTTATAAACTGATCAAGAAAGCCCTGTTACAACAGATGTTCATATGTAAATTTTATTAATGATATTCAAGGGGGAAGGGTATTACTGAAATATATATATGTGTATGTGTATGTGTGTGTGTATATATATGTGTATATATGTTTATATGTATGCATGTATGTGTATATATATGTATATATAACACATACACATATATGCTAGCTTCTAACAGACTATTCAGGGCATCAAGCAACTTTCAATGATATGTCTTGTGATATATGTAAAATACCTGGAGATCTGGGTCATAATCCTAGTATTGTCACAAACTGATTGTGACTTTGAGAAAGTATCTGTGTTCAACTACTAAAACTGTCATTTAAAATAAAGTATATTTCAATATGTGATATTTTCATGAGGAAAGTTGATGTAGAGTTATCATCTGAGATTTGCATACATTACACAGATGGGTATTGCTATCACTTTCATAATTTGTGAACCCTTCATATATATTATAATCCTTGGATGAATGGTATTCTGTTACTGTCAGTTAAAAATATTCTTAGTGAGCTGAAATTTTTTTCATATTTGAATGTAATGTAGCTCCATCATTTTTATCTCCTAGTGATTATTTTCAAATATAATAAAATCATTATAAACAGATCCATATGGTCTGTTTTGTTATTTTCAAAAGTATTCAACAATATAGCTCCAACAGTGAAATATTAATTCATTGCTTTTAGAACTAGTAAATTCTACCAGAAATAACCCCCATAAATGTTACTCCTTTTCATCATGTAGACTCTTTACAAATTATTTTTGTATTTTTAAAAATACATATATTCCCTGATTAGATTCATAATATTGTTTGAAGGTAAGTGCTCATATATATTTATCCCAATATTGACCTTTCTGGTGTTTACCATTGTTTTATTAATTTCCATTTTTTTGTAGGATCATTTTCCTTCTGCTTGAATAATTCATATTAGAATTTATTATTGATCTGTTAGCAAAAAAAATTTCTTTTCTCCTTTCCCTTCCTTTCCTTTTATTCCTTTTCTTTTCTTTTCTTTTTTTGAGATGAAATCTCCCTCCGTCACTCAGGCTGGAGTGCAGTGGCATGATCTCAGCTCACTGCAACCTCCACCTCCTGGGTTCAAACGATTCTCCTGCCTCTGTTTTCCAAGTAGCTGGGATTACAGGCTTGTGCCACCAAGCTCAGCTAATATTTGTATTTTTAATACAGATGGGGTTTCACCATGTTGGCCAGGCTGGTCTTGAACTCCCAACCTCAGGTGATCCGCCTACCTCAGACTCTCAAAGTGCTAGTATTACAGGCATGAGCCTCCATGCCTGGCTAAAAAATTAGGTTTTTAATTTGAAAAAGTGATGTTTTTTCTTCACATTTGAAGTATAATTTTATTAGGTATAGGACTTTAGGTTGGCAATAGTTTACATTCAGCTTTCTAAATAAGTTATTTTATTTACTGCTAGCTTTATTGCATGCCTTTGAAGAAAGCACATTTTCCTGAGCATAACTGCTTAAATTTTTTTTATTTGGTTTTCAGCAATTTTACTATAATGAGTTTAGGTATAGATTTCTTATTATTTATTCTTCGAGTTTTGTAGAATTTTGTTCATAAGTGACTGAATGCCTTTTGTAAATTTTAGGAAGTTCTTCACCATTATTTCTTTAAATAGCTCTTTGGCCCTTTTCTTTTACCCAGACAGAAACTCTAATTACACTGTGTTAGACATTTCAATGTGTCTGTAGGGGGGACTATCTGGAATTTTTGGATCCCTCCTCAGACGAGACGGCCTAACAAAAGCTATTCCTGAAGCTAAGATATGGGGAGTCTCAGAAATTGTGTCCTTCCTATTCAAGTGAGGACAAAAGGTGTCATTCTTCCAACCCTGGAGATCCCTTCCCTCCCTCAGGGTATGGCCCTCCACTTCATTTTGGGGGCATAACATCTTTATGGGACAGGGGTAAGTCCCAGTGCTAACAGGAGAATGCTTAGGACTCTAACAGGTTTTCAAGAATGCATCAGTAAGGGCCACTAAATCCGATTTTTCTCGGTCCTCTTTGTAGGTCTAGGAGGACAGGCAAGGGTGCAGATTTTTGAGAATGTGTCAGTAAGGGCCACTAAATCTGACCTTCCTCGGTACTCCTTGTGGTCTATGAGGAAAACTAGTGTTTCTGCTGCTGCGTCAGTGAGCGCAACCATTCCGATCAGCAGGGTCCAGGGACCATTGCGAGTTCTAGGGCAGGAGGAGAAACAAACAAACCAAAACCATGGGAAGTTTTGTCTTTCAGAAGGAAACACTCAGGCATTAACAGGCTCACCCTTGAAATGCATCCTAAGCCATTGGGACCAAATTGATCTGCAAACTCCGAAAAATAGGTGGCTCATTTTTTTTTCTGCACTATGGCCTGGCCCCAATATTCTCTCTCTGATGGGGAAAAATGGCCACCTAAGGGAAGTATAAATTACAGTACTATCCTGCAGCTTGCCCTTTTCTGTAAGAGGGAAGGTAAATGGAGTGAAATATCTTATGCCCAAGCTTTCTTTCAATTGAAGGAGAATGAACATCTATGCAAAGCTTGCAATTTACATCCCACAGGAGGACCCCTCAGCTTACCCCCATATCCTAGCCTCCCTATAGCTCCCCTTCCTATTAATGATAAGCCTCCTCCAATCTCCCCTGCCCAGAAGGAAACAAGCAAAGAAATCTCCAAAGGACCACAAAACCCCCCAGGCTATCAATTATGTCCCCTTTGAGCTGTAGGGGGAGGGGAATTTGGCCCAACCCGAGTACATGTCCCCTTCTCCCTTTCTGATTTAAAGCAGATCAAGGCAGACCTGGGGAAGTTTTCAGATGATCCTGATAGGTACATAGATGTCCTACAGGGTCTAGGGCAAACCTTCAATCTCACTTGGAGAGATGTCATGCTTTTGTTAGATCAAACCCTCACTTTTAATGAAAAGAATGCGGCTTTGGCTGCAGCCCGAGAGTTTGGAGATACCTGGTATCTTAGTCAAGTAAATGACAGAATGACAGCTGAAGAAAGGGACAAATTCCCTACCAGTCAGCAAGTCATCCCCAGTATGGATCCCCATTGGGACCTTGACTCAGATCATGGGGACTGGAGTCAAAAACATCTGTTGACCTGTGTTCTAGAAGGACTAAGGAGAATTAGAAAAAAGCCCATGAATTATTCAATGATGTCCACCATAACTCAGGGAAAGGAAGAAAATCCTTCTGCCTTCCTCGAGCAGCTACAGGAGGCCTTAAGAAAATTTACTCCCATATCACCTGACTCACTTGAGAGTCAATTGATCCTAAAAGATAAGTTTATTGCCCAATCAGCAGTGGATATCAGGAGAAAGCTCCAAAAGTGAGCCCTGGGCCCTGAACAAAATCTGGAGGCATTATTAAACCTGGCAACCTTAGTGTTCTATAATAGGGACCAAGAGGAACAGGCCCAAAAGGAAAAGTAAGATCAGAGAAAGGCTGCAGCCTTAGTCATGGCCCTCAGACAAACAAACCTTGGTGGTTCAGAAAGGACAGAAAATGGAGCAGGCCAATCACCTGGTAGGGCTTGTTATCAGTGTGATTTAGTAGGACACCTTAAAGATTGCCCAATGAGAAACAAGCTGCCCCTTTGCCCATGTCCACTACGCTGAGGCAATCACTGGAAGGCACACTGCCCCAGAGGACAAAGGTTCTCTGGGCCAGAAACCCCCAACCAGATGATCCAACAATAGGAC
The DNA here is from genome assembly GCF_028878055.3 of Symphalangus syndactylus. NCBI lineage: Eukaryota > Metazoa > Chordata > Mammalia > Primates > Hylobatidae > Symphalangus > Symphalangus syndactylus. The sequence continues at coordinate 115,225,741 of NC_072428.2, forward strand.
TGAGGGTGCCTGGGGGAAGCGCCGGCTCATGTCATCACCCTCACTGAGCCCCAGGTATGTTTAACCACTGAGGGCCACAAAATTGACTTCCTCCTGGACACTGATGTGGCCTTATCAGTGTTAATCTCCTGTCCCAGATAACTGTCTTCAAAGTCCGTTACCATCCAAGGAATCCTGGGACAGCCTGTAACCAGGTATTTCTTCCACCTCCTCTGCTGTAATTGGGAGACTTTGCTCTTTTCACATGCCTTTCTTGTCATGCCTGAAAGTCCCACACCCTTATTAGGGAGGGATATGTTAGCCAAAGCTGGAGCTATTATCTACCTGAATATGGGGAACAAGTTACCCCTTTGTTGTCCCCTACTTGAGGAGGGAACCAACCCTGAAGTCTGGGCATTGGAAGGACAATTTGGAAGGGCAAAAAAATGCCCACCCAGTCCAAATCAGGCTAAAAGATCCCACCACTTTTCCTTATCAAAGGCAATACCCCTTAAGGCCTGACGCTCATAAAGTATTACAGAATATTGTTAAACATTTAAAAGCTCAAGGCTTAGTAAGGAAATCCAGCAGTCCCTGCCACACCCCAATTCTAGGAGTACAAAAACCGAATGGTCAGTGGAGACTAGTGCAAGATCTTAGACTCATCAATGAGGCAGTAATTCCTCTATATCCAATTGTACCCAACCCCTAAACCCTGCTTTCTCAAATACCAGATGAAGCAGAATGGTTCACAGTTTTGGACCTCAAGGATGCCTTCTTCTGTATTCCCCTGCACTCTGACTCCCTATTTCTGTTTGCCTTTGAGGATCTCACAGATCACACATCCCAATTTACATGGACTGTTTTACCCCACGGGTATAGGGATAGCCCTCATCTGTTTGGTCAGGCACTGGCCCAAGATCTAGGGACATGCAACCTTTAAGAACCACTTCTCAAGTCCAGGCACTCTGGTCCTTCAGTAGGTGGATGATTTACTTTTGGCTACCAGTTCGGTAGTCTCATGGCAGCAGGCTACTCTAGATCTCTTGAACTTTCTAGCTAATCAAGGGTAAAAGGCATCTAGGTTGAAGGCCCAGCTTTATCTACAGCAATTCAAATATCTAGTCCTAATCTTAGCCAGAGGGACCAAGGCCCTCAGCAAGGAATGAATACAGCCTGTGCTGGCTTATCTTCACCCTAAGACATTAAAACAGTTGCGGGGTTCCTTGGAATCACCACTAGCTTTTGCCAACTATGGATCCCCAGATACAGCAAGATAGCCAGGCCCTTCTATACTCTAATCAAGGAGACCGAGAGGGCAAAATACTCATCTAGTAGAATGGGAACTAGGGGCAGAAACAGCTTTCAAAACCTTAAAGCAGGCCCTAGTACAATCTCTAGGTTTAAAGATTCCCACGGGACAAAACTTCTCTTTATATGTCACAGAGAGAGCAGAGATAGCTCTTGGTGTCCTTACTCAGACTTGTGGGACAACCCCACAACCAGTGGCATACCTAAGTAAGGAAATTGATGTAGTAGCAAAAGGCTGGCCTCACTGTTTATGGGTAGTTTGGTGGTGGTCGTCTTAGTGTCAGAGGCTATCAAAATAATACAAAGAAAGGATCTCACTGTCTGGACTACTCATGATGTAATGGCATACTAGGTGCCAAAGGAAGTTTATGGCTATCAGACAACTGCCTGCTTAGATACCAGGCACTACTCCTTGAGGGACTGGTGCTTCAAGTGCGTATGTGTGCAGCCCTCAGCCCTGCCACTTTTCTCCCAGAGGATGGGGAGCCAGCCGAGCATGGCTGCCAACAGGTTGTAGTCCAGACTTATTCTGCCCGAAATGATCTCTTAGAAGTCCCCTTAGCTAATCCTGACCTTAACCTATATACCAATTGAAGTTCATTTGTGGAAAATGGGATATGAAGGGCAGCTTATGCCATAGTTAGTGATGTAACCATACTTGAAAGTAAGCCTCTTACCCCAGAGACTAGCGCCCAGTTAGCAGAATTAGTCGCATTTACCCAAACCTTAGAACTGGGAAAGGGAAAAAGAATAATCTGTGTATACACAAAGAATATCTGTGTACACAGATAGCAAGTACGCTTATCTAATCCTACATGCCCATGCTGCAATATGGAAAGAAAGGGAGTTCCTAACCGCTGGGGGAACTCCCATTAAATACAAGGAAATCATGGAGTTATTGCACTCAGTGCAAAACCCAAGAAGGTGGCAGTCTTACACTGCTGAAGCCATCAAAAAGGGGAAGGAGAGGGCAGAACAGCAGCATAAGTGGCTGGCAGAGGCAGGGAAAGACCAGCAGAGAGAAGGAGAGAGACAAAGTCAAAGACAGAAGGAAAGAGAGAAAGAGACAGAATGTCAAAGATAGAGACAGAGAGAGGAAGAAACAAAAAGTCAAAGAGAGAAAGAAAGAGGGGAAGAGACAAAGGGGACAAAGAGAAAGAGAAAGATAGGAAGTCAAAGAGAAAGAGACAGAGAGGAAGAGACAGAGAGACAGAAAGTCAAAGAGAGAGACAGAGAGAGGAAGAGACAGATAGAAAGTCAAAGAGAGAAGGAAAGAGAGGAAGAGACAAAGGAGTCAAAGAGAGAGGAAGAGATAAAAGTAGTAAAGAAAAAACATTGTACCCTATTCCTTTAAAAGCCAGGGTAAATTTAAAACCTATAATTGATAATTGAAGGTCTTCTCTGTAACCATATATAACACTCCAATACCACCTTGTTGTCAGTGTAAACAAGGGTGTAGCCCAAAAACACTGAGGCCACTGACAACCCATAGCCTTCCTATCAAAAATCCTTAACCCAGCAGGTTTTCTAAAAGGGGATCTAAATCTTAATTAATTACCATACAAAGATCCGACCAGATCCAGGAGGAACTCCCTTCAGGACAGGACAATAGATGGTTCCTCCCAGGTGATTAAAGAAAATAAAAAGACATGATGGGCATTCAGTAAGTGATAAGGGAACACTTGTAGAAGCAGTTAGGAAAGTTGCCTAATAATTGGTCTGCTCAAATGTGTGAGTTGTTTGTACTCAGCCAAATCTTAAAGTACTTACAGAATTAGGAAGGAGCCATCTATACCAATTCTAAGTTAATATGGACTGAACGAGGTTTTATTAATAGCAAAGAAAAACTAAAATCCCAAACTTACAAGGTTTTTAATTAAAGTTTGCTAAAAGTTAACAGTGTAACATGCATTATCCTACTACCACACACTCTCAAAGGATTCCTCAGACAGTTTGCAAGAAATAACAAAATCTATCCAGTAAGGATAGTAACTACAATCCCAAATAGATTCTTTGGCAGCAGTGACTCTCCAAAACCGCCAAGGCCTAGACCTTCTCGTGGCTGAGAAAGGAGGACTTTGCACCTTCTTAGTGGAAGAGTGTTGCTTTAACACTAACCAGTCAGGGATAGTACGAGATGCCACCTGGCATTTACAGGAAAAGGCTTCTGAAATCAGACAACACCTTTCAAACTCTTATACCAACCTCTGGAGTTGGGCAACATGGCTTCTCCCCTTTCTAGGTCCCATGGCAGCCATCTTGCTATTATTTAGCTTCCAGCCCTGTATTTTTAACCTCCTTGTCAAATTTGTTTCCTCCAGAATTGAGGTCATCAAGCTACAGATGGTCTTCCAAATGGAACCCCAAATAAGCTGAACTAACAACTTCTACTGCGGACCCCTGGACCGACCCACTGGCCCTTTCACTGGCCTAAAGAGTTCCCCTCTGGAGGACACTACAACTGCAGGGCCCCCTCTTGGCCTCTATCCAGCAGGAAGTAGCTAGAGCAGTCATCGCCCAATTCCCCACAGCAGTTGGGGTGTCCTGTTGAGAGGGGGGATTGAGAGGTGAAGTTGGCTAGGCTTCTGGGTCAGGTGGGGACTTGGAGAACTTTTCTGTCTAGCTAAAGGATTGTAAATGCACCAATTGGCACTCTGTGTCTAGCTAAAGGATTGTAAATGCACCAATCAGCACTCTGTAAAAATGTACCAATCAGCACTCTGTGTCTAGCTAAAGGTTTGTAAATGCACTAATCAGCACTCTGTAAAAATGGACCAATAAGTGCTCTGTAAAATGGACCAATCAGCACTCTGTAAAATGGGCCAATCAGCAGGACGTGGGCTGTGCCAAATAAGGGAATAAAAGCTGGCCACCCGAGCCAGCAGTGGCAACCCGCTGGGGTCCCCTTCCATGCTGTGGAAGCTTTGTTCTTTCACTCTTCACAACAAATCTTGCTGCTGTTCACTCTTTGGGTCTACACTACCTTTATGAGCTGTAACACTCACCACGAAGGTCTGCAGCTTCACTCCTGAAGCCAGCAAGACCACGAACCCACAGGGAGGAACGCACAACTCCAGATGCGCCACCTTCAAGAACTGTAACACTCACTGAGAAGGTCTGCAGATTCACTCCTGAAGTCAGTGAACCCACGAGCCCACTGGGAGGAACAAAGAACTCTGGACACGCCACCTTTAAGAGCTATAACACTCAATGCGAAGGTCTGTGGCATCACTCCTGAAGTCAAGCAAGAGCACAAACCCACCAAAAGGAAGAAACTCCAGACACATCTGAACATCGGAAGGAACAATCTCTGGACACACCATGTTTAAGAACTGTAACACTCACTCACTCACCGTGAGGGTCTGCGGCTTCATTCTTGAAGTCAGCAAGACCAAGAACCCACTGAAAGGAACTAATTCCGGACACACCTTTACTCCTATCTTGTAGTCCCTATCACCCCCATTAGTTGCAAATGTACATTATGGACTTGCTATAGCATCTCTCCTATTCAGTGATTTTGTGTCCCCATACTGTGAGCTACTCTAAATCTCTCCTCTGCATTTCAGATATTTTCTTCTTGGTCTATCAGTCTCTTATCTTTGGCAAGTGTCAGAAGGGAAAAACCAGGATGAAGTGTATGTTTCACTTCTCTGGTACTCTTTCGTGGGCATCTCAGTTCTTCAAGTGCCAGATACCATGGCAGTCTCAAATTTATTATTTGGCTCTGAGTTTTTCAAAGACTGCTTTGAGCTCTGCTAGCATTTTCCATCTTTTAGCAAAGGTCCTTTACATCACTTCTCAGTCTTTTTCCCCATACTAAAAATTGCTAAGAATCCCAAGGGCAAAAGTGGCATGAAGAGGAAAAGCAGCCATGAAGGGGCAGGGCAAGATGGCTGAATAGAAGCGCCCACTGATCATCATTCCCCACAGGAACTTAAAATTTAACAACCATCTACACACACACAAAAGCATCATCATAAGATCCAAAATCAGGTGAGCAATTACCATACCTGGTTTTAACTTCATATTGCTAAAAGAGGCACTGAAGAGGGTAGGAAAGACAGTCTTGAATCACCAGTGTCACCCGTTCCCCATTCCCTGGCAATGGCATGGTGTGAAGAGAGAATCTGCTTGAGGGAGGGAGAGTGCAGAGATTTTGGGACTTTGCATTGAACCCAGTGCTGCCTGTCACGAAGAAAGCAAAACTGAATTGAATTTAGCCAATGCCATGCTTGGAGGGAGCATTTAGATCAGCCCTAGCCAGTGATCAGAACTTGAGTTTCAGCAAGGCTCACCACTGCAGACTGAAGTGTTCCAGTGTGGTAAATAACTGTAAGAGGCAGGGTAGGACATAAGGACTGCAACTACTAGGCAAGTCCTAGTGCAGTGCTGGTCTCAAAGCCAGTAGAGCTGGGGGACATGTGGCCTAGTGAGACAGCATGTGGAGGAGCAAAGGGAGTGCTTGCATCACTCTTCCCCCAATCTCAGGCAGTGAAGCTCACAGCAATGAAAGTGACACTTTCCTTGTCCTTAAGAAGAGGGGAGTAAAGGGTAGAGGACTTTGTCTTGCATCTTGGATACCAGCTCAGCCACAGTAAGATAGGGCACTGGGCATGGTTATGAGGCCCTGATTACAGGCTCTAGCTTCTGGATGACACACACACTCTGGGCCAGAAGGGAATCCGCTGCCTTGAAGGAAAGGACCCAGTTCTGGCATGATTTATTACATGCTTACTAAGGATTCCTTGGGCCCTGAATAACCAGCACTAATACCTGGGTAGTACACCATAGGCTTTGAGTGAGACTCTGAGACATGCTGGCTTCAGGTGAGACCTGGGACAATCACAGTTGTGGTGGCTATGAGGAAAGACTCTTTCTGCTCGAGAAAAGCAGAGGAAAAGGAAAAGGGTACTTTGTCTTGCACCTTATGTAGCAGCTTGGGTACAGCGGGGTAGAATATCAAGCAAGCTCTTGGGGTCCCCTATTCCAGGCCTTCATTCTTGAACAGCATTCCTTGATCTGTCCTGCAGAAAAATGACTGTTTTGCTTCAGCCGGAACGAGATATAAGAAGAGGTGGTCTTACATATGAATAGAGAAAGAATGGCCAGAATATGTCGAAAGTTCTGTTATTTTTAAATGCCAGTATTGTTTTTTTACCCTTGCAAATAGATTATACAAAAATTAGATGACCTAGCATCTCCTCAGTAACATTTCTCATATTGAGTCTATAATGCTGTCTGTTTTATAATTTTATCTTTAAAAACAATTTTTTTGGCATCTCACTCTCTAAGTTATTCCATTTGCTATGTGCTTCAGGTATCTGAGTAAAGGGTGTAGAATTAGTACAAAGAAATCAAGAATTAAAAAATAAAAAGAAAACAGTATTATAGGAGAGCAGTTTATGATTTTTCCCATTCCATATTAGCTGTAGACATTACATTTCAAAATTGTTGGTCATATTTGACGTTTTTATAAACATTTTATCTTGAAAATTGTAAGACATAAGACTACTTATAAAAACTACATATTCTGTAATCTCAGCACTTTGGGAGGCTGAAGTGGGCAGATCACCTGAGGCCAGGAGTTCAAGATCAGCCTGGCCAACAAGGTGAAACCCCATCTCTACTAAAAATACAAAAACTAACCAAGTGTGGTGGTGTTCGCTTGTAATCCCAGCTACTCTGGTGGCTGAGGCAGGGGAATCACTTGAACCCAGGAGGTGGAAGTTGTGGTGAGCTGAGATCATGCCACTGCACTCCAGCCTGGGCAACAGAGTAAGAATCTGTCTCCAAACAAACAGACAAAAAAACCAACAACAACAAAAAAACGAAAGCTACTTATATGAGACATATTATAGTTTTCCTAAATAATATTATCCTGGAAATAAGAACTCAGCCATTGCTTCAGTAAATAAACCTTATTTGTTTTTCCCTGGCAGGAATTTTTAACTTTTCTCAGCTTAGTTGTAAACTTTCAACTGTTCTATATTGTAATTTTTAAACTGGATAATACTGGCTTAAATAAGAATATATAGACCACATGAAAAAATCTGGTGCTTACAAAATGAGACATGGAGAAAAATTATATTTTTTGGTTTATAGACCTCTTAATTCATCAGACCTGTAAAAACTAAAAGTATGTTTCTCAATGTTAAGTTCTAGGCTGGGATCTCAAGGATGATAGATGAAAGAGCTGTAAGATTACAGGCTGTACAATGCCTCCCTAGAGGACATCAAGCAGCAGGGGATAGAAAGTAAAGCAAAAACTGTTCAGATTTTGTATTGCATTATGCAAAGTGGTCTCTGCAGATATTTCTTCCCAAAAACAGAGCATTTATGGTCAAATTATTTGATTTCCACTTAGTTACGTTAAAATTGCATAATTTTGGTCACATATTTCAGAAGAAGCAACTTTCTAGAGCTGCATTTTTAAAAAATGCATCATGGCAAAAATAGCAAGTTGCTGAGTGTGGTATAATCAATCTCCTATAAAATACAAAATAACTACATTCGATTTCATGAAGATTATCTCTCATGTTCTGTGGCCTATATGAGGTACTAACAAATGCATAATACTGAATATTGAGTGCCATATTAAACCATGGTCAGTTGTATTTTAAAATATTTACTTTAAAATACTAAATGAAACTTTGTATGTGGTTTTAATCATGCAGTATTTTCAGTGACTTTAACGGGAAGAAAATTTTAAATAAAAAAATTTTAAATAAAAAAAAAATATATATATACCAGCCAACAAAAAAAGGAAGGAATCCTGACATTTGTGACAACATGGATGAAACTGGAGGACATTATGTTTAATGAAATAAGCAAGACACAGGAAGCCAAGTACTGTATAATCTCACCTATATGAGGAGTCTAAAAAATTCGAACTCATAGAAGCAGAGAGAACAGTGGTTACCAGGGGTTGAGGGCTGGGGAAACTTTCAGTTATAAAATGAACATGTTCTAGGATCTAAAGTATAGCATGGGCAATGATGGATATGTTAATCAATTTGATTGTGTCAATCATTACCCAATGTTTGCATATGTCAATTCATCACATTGTACACCTTGCATATATACAATCTTTATCCATCAATCAGAAATTTAAAAAAGAATAAGTGTACTGCTTTTTAAAGTTACTATCCAAAGATAAGGCCAGGCATGGTGGCTAGTGCCTGTAATTCCAGCACTTTGGGAGGCCAAGGCAAGAGGATTGCTTGAGCTCAGGAGTTTGATATTAGCTTGGGCAACATGGCAAAATCCTCATATGCATGAACAAAGAGATTATCTGAAACTGAAACTTATATTTAAAAGGGAAGCAGGGCATATAAGTTTGGGAAATTTGCAGCATGGCCATGTGGGAAACACACACACACACACTTTTGGGAGAGAATCAAACCTGCTGCAGAAATTTGCATAAGTAAAATGGAGCCAAATGTTAACAGCAAGACAATGGAGAACATGGCTCCAGGGCATTTTAGATAAATTTACAACAGTCCCTTTCATCACACATCTGGAGGCCTAGGAGGTAAAAATGGTTTCCTGAGCCAGGCCCAGCTGCTCTATGCAGCCTCAAGACATGGTGTCCTGTGTCACAGCCTCTCCACCTTTAGCCCTGGCTAAAACAGGTCAAGGTAGAACTCGGGCCATGGCTTCAGAGGATGCAAGGCCCAAGCCTTAGCAGCTTCCACATGATGTTGGGCCTGCAGGTATGCAGAAGGCAAGAGTTGAGGTTTGGGAACCTCTATCTAGATTTCAGAGGATGTATGGAAATACCTGGATATCCAGGCAGAAGTCTGCTGCAGGAGTGAAGCTCTCATGGAGAACCTCTACTCGGGCATTGCAAAGGGGAAATGTGGGCTTGGAGCTACCACACAGAGTCTTCACTGGGGCACTGCCTAGTGGAGCTGTGAGAAGAAGGCATCATCCTTCACACCCCAGAATAGAGGATCCACCAACAGTTTGCACCCTGCACCTGGAAAAGCCTCAGGCATTTAACACTAGTCCATGAAAGCAGCCATAGAGGCTGTACCCTGCAGAGCCACAAAGACAGAGCTGCACAAGGCCTTGGGTGCCCACTCCTTACATCAGCCTTCCTGGATGTAAGACATAAAGTTAAATATTATTTTGTAATTGTAAGACTTAATTACTGCCCTTTCTGGGTTTTGGACTTGCATGGGACATGTATCCCTTTTATTTTGGCTAATTTCTACCTTTTGGAACAGGAACATTTAGCCAGTGTGTCTTGAAAGTAACTAACTTGGTTTTGATTTTACAGGCTAATAGGTAGAAAGATGTCTCAGGTGACACTTTGGATGGTGAGCTTTTGAGTTAACGTTCAAATGAGTTAAAACTTTAGAGGACTGTAAGAAAGGCGTGATTGGGTTTTGAAATGTGAGGACATGAGATTTAGGAGGGGTCAGGGGTGGAATAATGTGGTTATGTCTATGTTCCCACCCAAATCTCTTGTGGAAATGTAATCCCCATGTATTGAAGGTGGGACCTAGTGAGAGGGGATTGGATCATGGGGGTGGATTTCTCCCATGTTGTTCTCATGATAGTGAGTGAGTTCTCACAAGATCTGATGGTTTAAAAGTGTGTGGCACTTCCCCCCTCACTTTCTTTCTTTATCCTGCCACCATGTAAAGATGTGCTTACTTCCTCTTCACCTTCTCCCATGTCTATAAATTTCCTAAGGCCTCCCAGTCATGCTTCTGGTTAAACCTGTGGAACTGTGAGTCAATTAAATCTCTTTTCTTCATAAATTAACCAGTCTTGGGTAGTTCTTTATAGCAGTGTGAGAATGGACTAATACACACTACAAAAAAATTACAAAAGATTAACTGGGTGTGGTGGCATGCACCTGCAGTCCCATCTAGTCTGGAGCTGAGGTGGGAGGATTGCTTGAGCCTGGGAGGCAGATGTTGCAGTGAGCCAAGATCATGCCACTGCATTCCCACCTTGGTGACAGAGTGGGATCCTGTCTAAAAAACAAAAGAGTTATCACCCAAAGAAAGCTGATATTAATATTTGGAGATATTTATTTTAATTTATACTGATTTATTAAAGCTATTTTTCTCTGCATATAAGCAATTTCAGTATAATCATTATACTATAACTGACATTTAAAAAATTTTTTTTTTTTTTTGAGATAGGATCTCACTCTCTCACCCAGGCTGGAGTGAAGTGGTGTAATCATAGCTCACTCCTAGGCTCAAGGGATCCTTCTGCCTCAGCCTCCCGAGTAGCTAGGAGTATAGACTTGTTACAAACATGCCTGTCTAGTAACATTTTAATTGTTTTATTTTACTTAACATTATAGTATTTGCACCTATCTATACCATTAAAACTGTATGATTATGTAATCTTAGTGATGATAAGATTTTCCCTTATAATTATTTAGTATACATTATTCAACCTTTTTTCTTATTAAACATTTGATTTTTTAAAATATTTGCTATATTATAAAAGTATAAAATTAGCATCTTTCTGCATTTAGCTTCATATATATCTTGTTGTCTATTGTAAATTCCTCAATGTGGAATTGATAAAAATATTATGGATGATTTTAAGACCTGATATGCATAGCTAAACTGGTTTCCTGAAATTTGTGGCAATCTAATCTACTACAAGCAGTATGTGAAAGGATGCATCCCTGCTTTCCCTGATTTAGCAGCAGCTTTCAACCATATTAATAAGAAATGCATGATTCAGTAAATATAGGAATACTTATGTGGCATACTTCAACTTCTTTTAGAAGAGGTACATTTTTTGACTTCATCAGGATATCAAAAACTTCAAGCTATTAAGTTAATTGGTTTTCAATAAAGGCAAGGCTTTGGACTTTGGGGATATCTGATGTTCAACATTCTGAGCTTCATAATGTCAGCTGAATGTTTAAGATACTCCAAACTTTAGGACAGAATGAAATATGTATTAAATTATGTATTAAATTATAATGTTTCATAGATATGAAAATCTTGCTGGCAGTGTTTCATAATTACATTATGAAATGTAATTATATTTATTTCATGATGTACTAACTGTATTAGTCCGTTCTCACACTGCTGTAAAGACACTACCCCAGAATTGATAATTTGTAAAGGAAAGAGGTCCAACCGACCCACAGTTACACATGGCTGGAGAGGCCTTAGGAAACCCACAATCATGGTGGAAGGCAAAGGGGAAGTAAGAACCTTCTTCACATGGTGTCAGGAGAGAGGAGAGAGAAGTGAAGGGAGACGAGCCCCTTATAAAACCACCAGATCTTATGAGAACTCACTCATTATTACGCAAATAGCACGTGGGAAGCCTCCCCCATGATCCAATCATCTCCCCCCAGGTCTCTCCCTAGACACATGGGGATTACAGTTCAAGATGAGATTTGGGTGGAGATGCAGCCAAACCATATCAATTACATTCCTGGGACTCCTTTATATGGGCCTGATTTTCTATGAGGCAACTTGCATATAAGGTACATTATGTAAAGTACTGGAGCTAGCCACAGACCATAGAAGACCTACTAGTGCTGGCAACAACCTGTGGCCACCCATTGGCCAGTCTTTTAGGTCTCCATTCTACCCACAATTATCACCATTAACGTAGAGATGAGATTGGGGAAAGAGTGAGAAAGAGGATGGTAAAGGCCATTTAGCTGAATATTTTAACAGTTTTCAAGTATTCTTTTTGACTTACTTAAATTTCAATTAAATTTTATATTAATTTTAATTTAATGGATATATAACAGTTGCACATATTTATGGGGTGTCTGTGAACTTTTGACACATGCATACAATGTGTAATGATCAAATCAGGGTAATTGGGATATCTATCGCCTCCATATTTATCCATTTCTTTGTTTTGGAAATATTTCAAATCTTCCCTTCTAGCTGTTTTAAAATACACATTAAATTATTTTTAACCATAGGCACCCTATTGTGCTATCAAATGCTAGAGCTTATTCCTTGTATCTAACTGTATTTTTGTACCCATTAACCAATCCCTCCTCATCCTCCCCCTCCCCACTACGGCTCTCAGCCTCTGGCAACCACCTTTCTATTCACTACCTGCGAGGATCAATTTTTTAGGTCCCACATATGAATGAAAACATGCAATGTTTGTCTTTCAGTGCCTGACTTATTTTACTCAATAAAATGTTCTTCAGACTCATTCCTGTTGCCACATATAATAGGATTCTAGTCTTTTTTATGGCTGAATAATATTCTGTTGTGTCTCTATGCCACATTTTCTTTATCCATTCATCTGTTAATGGATACTTAGGTTGATTCCATATCTTGGTTATTGTGAAGACAACTGAAATAAACATGCAAGTGCAGATATTTCTTTGATATAAGAGAATTGAAAGCATGATATAAAAATATTTCCTGAATTTGTTTTATATTTTATGTAACAATAATATTAATATATATATTCCTATAAACTATTATTAAAAAGCACTAGAAATGTTAGGTCTAAGCCTAGGAATCTAGGAGTAGAGGCCTTGTGGAAAACCATGGAATAAGTGATAGTGCTCCTCAGGCCACACATTATACAAAAACTTTTTCACATATTCACTATTTAGGACAGGATCACAGCAAATTATACTAGCAGAACTTCTATTTCCACAAATGTATTCCAAATGGAAAAGATGAATTCTAAGCATGCCTATTAGATCATTTTACTTACTAACCATACTTTAATACTAGTTCAATTAATGGTTATTGGTAAGTACTTTTTCTAAATCACTGGTAATATTTTGGAAAGAACTCCTAAAAACTGCTTTACCAAAAAAAATTAAAAAGGTAATTGTTTCCAAGTTCTTCAATTGTTTTAGAAGGCAGGTCATCTTTGACAGGCCACATCATTCTCTTCACCTAAAAAATATCTGTCTTAATCATTTCCTTCTGAAGACAAGCAATGAACAATCCATCGTGATTTTACTCAAGCATAGCTTGTTTCCCTGCCTTTCTACTTAAACATATTTTAATATTAACAGGTCAAATTGTAATATAAAAAACAATAAGCACTGTGAACACAAAATTATAGCTGTAGAAAACACCACCATTATTTTGTATTCCTCTCTACAACTTCTTATCACATAAACAACACTCCATGTAAATTGTTTTAACACTTGTCTTCCCTATACTCAATGGATTCCTTGACAATTAAGAGTTGCCTTTTATGTCTGAATTCCGAGTGCCTAAAAATATTCGATACACGTGACTGGAAAAAGAAAGAGAAAGCAAAATAAAGGAAAATTTCATGATTGAAAGAAAATCATCTTACAGTAGCATTCCAAGAGAAATCTCCAATTGTTTAGAACTGTTGCTTTATGTTTTTAATCCCCAACTTGTTTATTAAATTTATAAAGTGGACTTGTGTGGTTGAAAGAATAATGAGCTATTCGTTGGGAGACTTTGAGTGTGGGTATCTTCAAATATGCAAACACATTTTTAGTTTTAAACATGATACTATTTTATAATTTTATAAGTTGGTAATGAGAATAAAAATATTGGATGTTTGGTCTAAAATCACAGAGATAACATAGCTCGCACAGGCTTTCTGAAGTTTTATTTGTGCCTGGCAATAGAGTCACTACATTATACGTATTATCTCAACCTCCACATTGATCCTATAATGGAGGTTTAGTTTAAATAGTCTTTTGCCATTAAGCTATAGGACCTTTAAGTAACTTAAGTAAGTGATGGAGCCAGGATTTGAATCTGAGAAGCTGGAATCTATGGCCTACATATTTAGATTAGATTGCAATGTTATATAAATAAAAGTTAAGCCTTAAAATGTTGAGAGCAATATAAAATAATGGAAACATTTAGCATTTTATCTTTTACTTTGTAAATGTAAAACATTGGTTCTTAAATTTAATATGTTGTATATTCTAGGGTGTTATGTGACATTTCAAGAGTGAACAGAGTATTTATCTAAAAAAACTGTATGTATTATTCAAACAGGTGCATAGATTAAGAAACATTTAATTGATAAATAGCCCTCAATCAAGCAAATCTGGCACCTACACATTCCGCTTTCTTTATTTAAAAGCTAAATATAACATGTTCACATAGTGCTCTCAAACCAGACATTAACTTTTTATGATGAATATATAGAAAGGAAAGACATCTCCACTGGTATGAAAGAGGTTTTTGGAAAACTTCTCACTTCTGCTTCTCACTGTAGCAGTCTAACTTCTAGTAGACCATTTCTTCCTGAGTACAATTAGAAAAGCTAGGTAGTACATTCAACACAATGCAAACAAACCAACAAAAATATGTGTTAAAGTATTAAAGAATTCAGTTCAAGTCGAAGTGACTCAAACAGTTTTGTTTTATAAGCAACGGAGCTGGAGATTTGATTTCATCAAATAAGAAAGGAAAAACTGATTTTTGTATTACTTATTCCTCAGGGAAAGATTGCTGAAGGTCAAGAGTGTGTGCTTTGTGTTAAAAGACATGAAATCAGCAAGTTTTCAAGATCAACTTGCAGGGCCAATCCCCAATTCCCAATTTTCTAATTCAGCTTGTCTAGCAATATGCTTTGTGCTTCTTTTGGGGACATAGAGACAATCAGGACAGAAGTTTAGCATCTTATTAAGGTGACAGTGAGAATTGATAATGATAAACAAGTAACACCAAACATGAAACTTTAAGAATATTGCCACAGTTATTGTTTTTTTTTTTTTTTGAGACGGAGTCTTGCTGTGTCGCCCAGCCTAGACTGCAGTGGCATGATCTCTACTCACTGCAAGCTCCGCTTCCCAGGTTCACACAAGCTCCGCCTCCTGGGCTCACCCCATTCTCCTGCCTCAGCCTCCGGAGTAGCTGGGACTACAGGTGCCCGCCACCACGCCTGGCTAATTTTTTGTATTTTTAGTAGAGACAGGGTTTCACCGTATTAGCCAAGATGGTCTCGATCTCCTGACCTCGTGATCTGCCTACCTCGGCCTCCCAAAGTGCTGGGATTACAGGTTTGAGCCACCATGCCCGGCCTATCCTTACATATTTTCAGAGAATTTCAAATATTGCTAATATTGAGAATTATTATGATACATTAAAAAGATCAGGGCTTCTTGAATGACAAGATTTAAAAGATTCTGTTTTTTTACTCAGGAGGCTGAGGCAGGAGAATGGCGTGAACCTGGGAGGCGGAGCTTGCAGTGAGCCGAGATGGCGCCACTGCACTCCAGCCTGGGCGACAGAGCGAGACTCTGTCTCAAAAAAAAAAAAAAAAAAAAAGATTCTGTTTTTTAATTGATAAGCTTCCCAATTAGTTATAAATGTGTTCTTTTTCTTTGATAACATGTACATGTATTGACACATTAATATCTTGAGACTCCCTAATCAGGTTTATAAAATATTTTGCTTTATTGTAAAATGAGATACTCAGAATTCTATT